>NC_143518.1:14914762-15214762 GCF_031878675.1 Megascapheus bottae
TCTGAATTTGGGGTCTAGAATTTTGTCTTGCCTGACTGAATCACAGTCCTCCAGGTGTCAGACTTGTTAGTACCTAGAATGATAGGGCTAAGCCATCTGGCCAAATGATCAACATTCTTAAATGCACTTATGCTAATTCCTTTGTCTGAAAAGATTTCCTTTCTATGGATTGTCTCCTGACAGACACAGGCCTGAGTTCCAGCACTACCACTGAAATGACGACAACAACAAATGAGACCTCAGAAATGTATGTCAGGATTCCTGTCTCCCCTGTCTCTCACACCCCTATTACTATAACAGGTAATTGTCAGTTAACTCCTGGGAACTGACAGCATTAACTTAATTGTCTCTTTAGTACTTATCATTATGATAGACATACAATATTGTAATTTTTGTTTACTGAAATGAACAGAATTTAACTGTAAAAGATGTACAAAGGCAGGGGAATTTTGTGTATAAAGTACTTTTAATTTTCAGCAGGTTGAATCTCATTTCACTGTGACACATAGTCACAGTCTTTGCTTGTTTATAAATTTTAGGAAACAGTGAAATTCCAATTGTAGCACTTCTGGTTTCATCGTGTTTTAGTTGATATTACTTAGAAAATTCTTTGAACTTGGGTATTTATATCTGTATTATGATTTAATATTATTTCTGGTAGCATTTATCCTATTAAATTAGTTTATATTAAAGTTAATAATGCTATTTGCAAACTATTTATTCTGTTTATCAATATGCCTCTCTTAGGTTTTATATGGGTGATGTTAATGCAGTGTGTTGTTACATCTGTAATCCCAGCTACCACAGAGACATAAGTAGAAGAACAAACTTCCAAAGCCATACTCTTACAAAAGCCAAGATAGCTGTAAAGATATCTATATTAAAAATATTTCGGCAACTCAAGTAGTAGAGCACCTGTTAGCAAGCATTAGTGCTTGAGTATAAACACCAGTAGTGCATACACATACACACACACACACACACACACACAGAAAATCTCAAACATTTGGAGTCATGTGGATGCATGCAATACATAGCTAGAACAAGCAAGCACATGCTGCATAAAATAAGAAAAATACCGTAATAAGTGTATGATTAAGTATTTCGTTTAAACATTTTAAACTGGTGGTAAAGGAAATATTACATAAATTCCTACACCATCAAAAATAGCTATTTGTTTACATTGGCATGAATAAAATAAATGAAATCTGCTTACTACTTGGCTTAATTATGCAACTCATATTGACTGAATCGTGTTTGCATATTTTTTTCTCGTGTTTGCTTATTATCTTATGTCTTTCTCTTATGATTTTGTCTCTGCTGCCTTCTTTTAAATACATGCTAAAATAATTTTTTCTTCAACTAAATATGTAAAAATAGAACATTTTGTCATAGAATACCAATTATTATTCTTATTTCATTGACTTTTTATTAAATATTCAAGAATTAAATATTGTATTGATTTTTTGTAAAGACTTTCTGACATTAATATGAAAGTAAGGTAATCATGAAGAGTATATATTGGACAATGAGGTTCTGTCAGCTTAGTGTGTAAAGGTTAGGACTAATGGTAAATATAGTTGTTATAAATCAGCACTGTCAAAATGTACAAGAAAACAATGATGGGAGCACTCTCAAATCATTTCTTATATTCAAACACATATATTATGTACTTCTCAAGGAAAAAATATTAGACACATTTTAATAGTAAGCCTTTTTAAACAAATTAACATCAATTAAACATCAATATAAACTAGTCATTGTGGGACCTTATAATCCCAGTATGGAGGAAGACTGTGAGTACAAGAGGAACCTAGGATATAAAGTGAGACACTATTTCAAAAGTTAAACTAATTTATTGAAACATCAATTAAGTGAAAAGCATTTTCTGAGAAGTAGCTTAATTGGAAGACTTCTGGTCACTGTAATTGTGTCTTGGAAGTGGATGTGGGATTTCAGTGCATCTTCCTACTCCTCTTACTTCCTAGTGAGGAAGTCTGTAGTTTTGTTCTCCCATAATTTTTGGTCTACCACAGGCCTAAAAACAACCAACTTAGACTAAATTCCTTTAAAAGTATGATCTAAATTAATCGTTCCTCTCTATAAATTGATTGTCCTAATATTTGTCCAATAAATATCAAGCTAACTATCATAGATATGCATGCTAAATTTTGCAGCAGAAATGTAATATCAGGAATTAAAAGTGGAAAAAATTGTCTGAATCAAGAGAATGAGCTACTGAGAAATAACATTTAATTTCAGTTGAGTCTTCAATAGTAATGTTAGCTGTATGTGTTGTTTTAGTCTTAGGCAACATTAAAGTTCTTTTTTGGAAAATTTAAATTTATGTTGGAGGTTGGTGAAACAAATAAATAAAACAATATCATACAAATATCGTATGGTAGAACTAGTAAATTTTCTTCTGATACAATTACCCTTAAAGCATATATTAATCTTTGAAAATACAACCAAAATAACTTTATTTCCTTCATTGAAATACCATGAAAAAAAATCTCTTACTTGAATAGTGTAACACATGCCAATTATAATAGACATACTTGGATAACTTACAATGGAAATAAAACAATAATTATGTATGATTTCCAGTTATTTTAAAATTTTCCTCTTTGAACACTTAGCTTAAATTTCCATTTATGATCTTGTTCCAAAGATAATATTTTATGAATGAAAGTATAATTTACATTTTAACTTTTACACCAACATAAATTTTCAAGTATTAATTGATTAAAATTCTGCAGTAGAAGATACACTGCAGAGTCCCTAAATTTATTAACTTTTCAAGTTATTATGGTTAAATTTTACTTGTATTTTAAATTATCTACATTGTGATCTCTCAGTTAAAGTGTGTAAAATGAATTAAAACATGGAGTAATAATTAGTCACAATTTTAAATTATTAAAGAAAAAATTTGGAGGTCTATTAATGTAGAAATCTTAATAAAGAGTGTGGGACCAAGATCCAGAATATCATGAGGGAATACTTTTCAAACCTTTATGCCAACAAATTTGAGAATCTAGATGAAATGGATGAATTCCTAGCCAATATTAACATACCCACACTGAACCAAGAAGAACTAAGCCAACTCAACAGGCCTATTTCAAGCTCTTAAATAGAAATGGCAATTAGAAAACTTCCACCTAAGAAAAGCCCAGGGCCAGATGGATTCACAGCTGAATTCTATAAGGTCTTCAAAGCAGACCTCAGACCAATACTCCTCAAGCTCTTCAACAAAATTGAAAATGAAGGTTCCTTACCAAACTCATTCTATGAAGCCAGTATAACCCTCATCCCCAAACCAGACAGAGATTCATCAAAGAAAGAGAACTATAGACCTATATCTTTGATGAACATCGATGCAAATCAATTAATATAATTCAACACATCAACAGGAGCAAGGACAAAAATCACATGATTGTCTCAATAGACGCGGAAAAGGCATTTGACAAGATCCAACACCCCTTTATGTTAAAAGCTCTGGAGAAACTAGGAATCCATGGAACATTCCTCAATGTAATAAAGGCTGTGTATGAGAAACCTACTGCTAGTATTACACTTAATGGTGAAAATCTAAAGCCATTCCCTCTAAAATCAGGAACGAGACAAGGATGCCCACTCTCTCCACTCCTCTTTAACATAGTACTGGAATTCCTAGCCAGTGCAATAAGGCAAGAAGCAAGCATAAAGGGATCCAAGTAGGGAAAGAGGAAATAAAACTAATCCTCTTTGCAGATGACATGATTCTGTATTTAAAGAATCCTATAGACTCTACTCCCAAGCTCCTTGAGCTGATTCAAAACTTTGGAAGAGTAGCAGGCTATAAAAAATCAACCCTCAAAAATCAACTGCCTACCTTTACGCCAACAGTGAGAGGAACGAGGCAATAATGAGGAAAGAAACTCCTTTCACAATAGCCTCAAAGAAAATAAAGTACCTAGGAATTAGCTTAACTAAGAATGTGAAGGACCTTTTGATGAAAACTTTAAAACCCTAAGAAAGGAAATTAAAGCAGAACTAAGGAAATGGAAAAACCTCCCATGCTCCTGGATTGGAAGAATCAACATTGTGAAAATGACAATCTTGCCAAGGGCTATCTACAGATTCAACGCAATACCCATCAATATCCCAATGGCATTCTTTAAAGAAATAGAAGAGGCAATCCAAAATTTCATATGGAATAATAAAAGACCCCGTATAGCAAAAACACTTCTTAGCAGAAAGAACAGTGCTGGAGGAATTTCAATTCCAAACTTTAGACTCTATTACAGAGCTATAATTCTCAAAACAGCTTGGTACTGGCACAGAAACAGGCCTGAAGACCAATGGAATAGAACTGAGGACCCAGATATTAAACCACAGACCTATGACCACCTAATCTTTGACAAGGGAGCCAAAAAAATAGAATGGAAGAAAGACAGCCTCTTCAACAAGTTGTGCTGGCAGAACTGGTTAAGCACCTGCAGAACACTAAAGTTGGATCCTTCTTGGTCACCTTGCACTAAATTTAACTCCAAATGGATCAAAGACCTGGAGGTAAAAGCTGACACCCTGAAAACTTTACAGGAAGGAATAGGAGATACAGTAGGCCTCCTTGGCACAGGTCGAAACTTTCTTAATAAGGACCAAGAATCACAACAAATCAGAGAAAGGCTGGATAAGTGGGACTGCATTAAACTAGTAAATCACTTAGAAAGCCTACAGAGTGGGAGAAGATCTTCACCAACCAAACAATGGACAAAGGCCTCATATCTAAAATATATCAACAACTCAAAAAATTGAATCACTCCAAAACTAACCTCCAAAGTAACAACCATCCCATTAAAAAATGGGCCAAAGACTTAAAGAGAGTCTTCTCTGAAGAAGAAACAAAAATGGCCTATAGGCACATGAAGAAATGCTCAACATCTCTGGTCATAAAAGAAATGCATATCAAAACAACTCTAAGATTCCACCTCACTCCAGTTAGAATGGCCAGGATCAGGAAAATGAATAAGAACAGATGCTGGAGGGGATGTGGCCAGGAGGGATCACTACTGCACTGTTGGTGGGAGTGCAAACTTGTTCACCCACTATGGAAAGCAGTGTGCAGTGCCTCAAAAGGCTAAACATAGAACTCTCCTATGACCCAGCAATTCCACTACTTGGCATTTACCCAACCATCCAGAAACAAGGACATACTAAATCCACTAGCACAACAATGTTCATTGCAGCACTATTCACCATAGCAAAGATATGGAACCAACCTAGATGTCCCTCAGTTGATGAGTGGATCAACAAGTTGTGGTATTTGTACACAATGGAATTCTATGCTGCTGTCAGAAAGAATGACATCGCCCCATTTGTTAGGAAATGGAAAGACTTAGAAAAAATCATATTAAGTGAAGTAAGCCAGACTCAAAGGAACTTAGGCTCAATGGTTTCCCTCATTCGTCATAATCAGTAGAAACCTTGGGCTCTACTAGCAGAGTTCTGCAATAGGGCAAAATCTTGATACATAAGGCCATATAATGTGAAGCTAATTGAAAGGACCTCCAGAATATTGAAACAAAAGCCATATAATGAATGATTGTTGTCCTTAATGTACTATGTTGTCTCTCATCTCCTTTGCTGTCCCTTGGTTATCTCATATTGGTATAGTATCTCACTTTGTTATCTGATATATTGAATTTATTTGTATTTGAAATTTGATAAGGAAGGGGGAAAAACCAAGATGGGTGGGGGGCTTGCGGGGGGAGGGAAATGGGTACCAAGACATGTGAAAGTGTATCAATGTATGTGAATTAATGCACCTTCTATCTGGCAAATATCATGTAACCCTTTTACTAATTACAATAAAAAAAAGAGTGTGGAGATTTATTTCTACCATGTATATCTTGATTCCTAATTTCATTTCTAACAGTAACTATATATGTGTCTTTTCATCGCACTACCAACTTCTGTTCTCTTGTTTGCCACATAATTCATTATTGCAATGACTGTTAACATACTATAAATTTAGCTTTTTTAGAGGAATACATTCGAGAGCAATGAAGACTAACATGATAAATTCTCATTTTTGTCGCCCTGTTCCAAATCATTGTTTCATAACTAGATAGCAATGATGTGTGTATAAGATATACAAACATCTATCTACATACAGATATCTAGATATAAACATATCTATCTATAAATACAATATCCCCCCACACATGACATTTTGTGTAGAGGCAAAGTAATATCATTCAAAAATAGAAGTTTCACATATTTTTTTTTCTAATTTAAAAATCATAAGGAAATTACTTAATTTTTAAACTGGAAGTTTCTAAACAGTTTCTTTCAAAAATGAATGCTATATATTTTCTACTACCATTCCTGAGAATTAATCATGTATAAATCAGGAAATATCAGTCCTACAAACTCTTAAATTTTCCAGCTGATACTTGCATGAATTATGTCACCAATACTATGTTAAATTAGCTAAATATGTTGAAAACACGACCACACAGTTTAGAAATCATAAAAAAACCTGCATATCTAGTTGTAATATTTTTACAAAATTACAGTGGGGAATTTGACAGTACATTTTTGTGGTATATTTATTATATCAAACATAATATATGTAATAAACATAAATACATTCTGCCAAACTGTCAGAGAATGCATGTGTGTGGTATGTGCTTTTCATGAATGATAAGAAGTGATAGACAATAAATCTACATAATGTCAGAGAATAGGAGCCCTATCTATATTTCCTAGTGCCACCTTCTGTCAAAATGGATATGAGACTTTAGAGAGAAATGTTTTAGCAATCTGATGTGTGAGTTCCCAAATTACAAAAGAATGGATAAATGAACACATGTCAGGCACACATCAGATTGCTAAAGCATAACAGAAATAAAAACAAATTAATTAACAAAATATTAGCTATAAATTTAATCGTTTATATAGTTAAGTGTACTATTTGTAAGAAATTAAATATTTAAAGCATTTGACTGTAATCTTGAGCTAAATGTCTAGTACCTGAATATCTCCATACTAGCTGAATAAAGTCTGAATAGCATTCAGAAAGCCCACACTTGAATCCTTTACACAGAAAATAAAACCAATAAAAACATATTGTATCTATCTTTCTGGCTGTCTGGCTGTCTGTCTTTTTTTATTTTCTGGTCCTGTAGCTTGAATTCTGGATCTGGGCAGTGTCCCTGATGTTATTTGTGCTCAAAGCTCAAAGCTCAAAATACCACTTGAAGCACAGCACCACTTCCACCCTTTTCTGAGTAGGGTGTTATAGATAATACTCTCATGGACTTTTCTGTCTGGGCCAACTTCAGACTGCAATCCTCATATCTCAACTTCCTGACTAGCTAGGATCATAGGTGCCTAATTCTGGAGCCTTGATAGTGAGTCTATATTTATATTCAAAAACACAGTAAATTTAACAGCGCAAGGACAAAGGATAACTATAAGTATAAGTGAAGAGAGGTTAGCTATATTAACATTAGATGAAGCAAATATTTGAATATATTTTATATGAACATTAATGTTCTCCTAAACAGAGTTTCATAATATATATGAGTTGATATATGCTAGGGAAAACATTATTTTAAGCCAAAAATTTAGCAAAACCACTTTAAGTGTTATAAATATTTCTTACCAGATGACAAACTATTCAAATAATTTAATTGGCTTGCCAAATAGAAATATAAAATGTCTGAAAATGTCATGTAATCTTTGTAACTAAATTGCCAAAACAAATTCTATTCTAGCAAAGCTTTCAAATGCCTGCTATTATCTATCATTGGTGAGGTTTGAATTGTTTTAAATAAGCTTTTCAAAGACTTCCAGGTAACACTTTCATTCCTTTGAATTTTTAGCTGCCATAATTCACTATGAAATGTGTTACTTTGATGATTACTGAATTTTTATGGTGTAACATTTATGAATATTCAGTCATAATTTGGTTATATTTTATGCTGAACTTTGAGTCTCAGATCTCAGCCTCCTAAGTAGTTATTTCATTTCTACATTTAAAAAGTTATATTAGAACTGACATGTAGGTAAGTGGCAAAGTGCTTGCCTAGCAAGTGACTTGGCCTAGATGTGATCCCTGCTACCAAAAAAAAAAAAAAAAAAAAAGAAAGAAAGAAAAGCTAAAAACAATGTTGAGTTAAAACATAACACTGATGAATAATGCTTATAATCTTAGCTATTCAGGAGCCAAAATCCTAGAATCATGATTCAAAGTCAGTCATGGAGGAAAGTCTACCAGAAATAATTTGCAAAATAACCAACATAATCAGGCTATGCTAGCTTCTTAGGAGGTTGAGTTCAAGAATCAAAGTTCAAAGGCATCTCTAGTAGACACTGAAGCAAAAACAAGCTGAATGCAGAGGTATTTCTTGAGTTGTAGAGCTCCAGCTTTCAAGGAAAAAAAGCAAGCAAGAGGGAGAGGCCTGGGTTTTATATGTAGTGCTAGGGTTCACACGCACATACACACACACACACACACACACACACACACACACACACACACACACACTAAAAGCAAACAGGGCTGCAGGTGTGATTCAAGTGGTGAAACTCAGTCTAAGTCAGCATCAAGCCCAATATTGGAGATACACACACACACACACACACACACACACACACACACACACACACACCAAAAAATTTTGAATTAAATGAAATTAGTTAAAATATGTCATTATTAAGTTCATTAAAATGAGTCAGGTTGAATTTTTTTCATTATTTTGCTGTTAGAAATTGTAAATGCTCTACAAGAAACATGTAGTTTCATAAGATAAATTTGAGGATCATATCTATCATATCACTGAGGTAACCTTTTCCCAAGGCAAAGCTCACATTTTTCAATAAAGAAACGTACAATGTACTCTCCTAACTTTTGTCATAAAGATATAATGCTTAACTTTAATTTTCTGTATTACATAGAGAGGAAGACCTTGAACATCTGACAAGTGATTAGTGATAAGTGACAGCTTGTTTACTAAATATAGAAATTTCCTAAGTAAACTAATTGGGATAGTAAAAGATGGAAAAATGTAATTAACTTTAATTTTCTATCATGTTAGTATTTTGAAGTCATATAAACATGATATACTATGTACACATTATATAATTTATTCAGTATAATCATGAGTATATTTTTTGTGAAATGTAATGATATAAATACTTCATCACAATACAGTGTGAGTTTTGTTTAACTTTGCTTAAATTTGTTTAAGTTCAAATATAGGTAGCACTTAATAAGAAAATACACAGTATGCTAAGCACAAAGACCATAATTAACTAATTGTCTATTTTAATTGATCCATTTTTTCTGCCCTACACATACTTGTAGAGTATTGGGTTATTTTATTAAATTGGAGAAAATTAAATCAATTTTCCACTCAAATTTTTGATACTAAACTAATTGTCAGTATTTATACCTTCAAATTTTATGTGAGATACATTATTCAGTCTATGGATTTCAATAGAAGTAAATTGTATATTGATGAACATTTATAAAGGACATATTTATACATTGATTTCGTAGCAATTAATTAAAGATTAGGACTAGCATTCCATTGTTATAAATTTGTTTTAATGTCCTTGTGGATATTAGGTTGTTAATGAGTTCAAGAAACTTTTGCCTCTACCTCTTGCATGCTGAAATGAGAGGCACCTGTCACACAACTGATTCATTGTCTTAAAATAGCCTTTTTATTCTACTGACAATTAGTTTATACAAATGTAAACTATTCTTCTTAAAGAATATGAGAAAACTCAAAGTTATTTGAAAATTAACTGTCTTCGAGTTGAAATCTTCAGAATGTCTCTGTTCCTTAAGCCCTGTGAGAAATTAGGATCTCCCTTTAAATAAGCTACAGTTAACAAAACTCCAATGCTTCCAGGCAGGATGATCTGCCATTTTACATCCTCATTCTGCATTATCTATGATCTTATTTCCGTATTCTCCACCCCAAATGCTTGCTCTCTTTGACACCATTCAGAGATAAGCTGTGATTTTCTCAGCCTCCCTTCTTTAGGGCATTAGTATATGACTGAAAGCTGTGGAATAATAGGAATTCATGAGGATGAGGAAAGGGAAGGAAAATAAGGCTGTCAACTTTATGAAAGGGCTAAAGAGACTTGGATGATATACCATAGTGAAAAAATTTTTGAACAATTAGCATATTCTAAAACCTATGAATGACAAGAAAATAAAATGTCTGGGACAGGAGATAGTTTGCAGTGGCTGTGAGGAGAATGAACTGAGAGAGGAAAGGAGAGTGATTGTGGTCACTATTTAATGACATTATAAAAATGAACAAAAAAAAGTCACTAAGATTGGTATGGGAAGATGAGTTGTGAAGAACAATGATGAAAAGATTTGAGACTTTAAAATACATTGAATTGGGCTAGGATGTAGCTCAGTGGCAAAGGGCTTGCATAGCAAGTGCAATGTTCTGGGTTCGATCCCCAGTACCAAAAAATAAAAGACAATAAAATAAAATACATTGAATGCATATGTGGATATATCAATATGATATATATCACCTTATATAATTGCACATAACTTGTACTAATAAAATATTCAACAAGTCATATCTCTGTCATAATTAATATGTACAAGAAAAACATTTCTGTTAATGTGTGTGTGTGTGTGTGTGTTTGTGTGTCTCCCACTCTGAAATTTGAAGTCAGGTCCTGGGAAATGTTCCTGGGATTTCTTTTCCCCACTTGAGCCACAGCTACATCTCTGGGTGTGAGTCTTACATACATTTCTTGCTTTATTGTACATTGAGACTTGATTTGCAAATCTCAGGCTCCTCAATAAATAAGAGAATATGCATGAGCCAGTGGCATCTGACTAACTTTGCTCATTTTTTCATATATTTTATTGTAATTAATAGAATGGTTACATTATATTCACTAGATAGAAGGTGCATTACTTCATAAACACTGATACCCTTTCTCATGTCTTGGTCCCCATTTCCCTCCCCCCCAACCCTCATCTTGTTTCCCCCTTCCCTATCCTATTTCAAATAACCAAATAAGCATATATACAATATATCAGATAACAAGGTACAATACTGTAACAACATGAGATAACCAAGGGGACAATGAAAGAGATGGGAGATTACATAGTACATTAAAGACAACAATCACTCATTATATGGCTTTTGTTTCTATATCCCGGAGGCTTGACATTTCTGGCCATAAAAGAAATGCAAATCAAAACAACTCTAAGATTCTACCTCATTCCAGTTAGAATGGCCATGATCAAGAAATCTAATAACAACAGATGCTGGAGGGGATGTAGCCAGGGGGGATCACTACTACACTGTTGGTTCAACCACTATGAAAAACAGTATGGCAGTTCCTCAAAAGACTAAACATATAGCTCCCCTATGACCCAGCAATTCCACTACTTGGCATTTACCCAATTGTCCAGAAATAAAGGTACACTAAATCCACTATCATAGCGAGGTTCATTGCAGCACTATTTATCATAGCAAAGATATGCAACCAACCAGGTGCCCCTTAGTTGATGAATGGATCAACAAGATGTGGTATTTGTACACAATGGAATTCTATGCTGATGTCAGAAAGAACAACATTGCCCCATTTGTAAGGAAAATTTTACTTTTAAACAACAGATTATACTCTCCCTTATTATTCTTGTGCCTTAGTATGCAACACCAAAGTTATTAATAATGCTACATACTTCTGTCTCATAGTTACTCAGAATACTCCTCGCAGGAAACAAAATATTTTGATAATATGGGAACATTTTAGAAAAATGACATAATTGTGAAAGAGAAGTCACTATAAGTTAGAATATAACAAAGCACATGCCAGTCTTTCAAATATGTTATTATTTCTATGTAAATACAGCTATATCTATATATATTAGGAATTATTCCTGTTAATTCTTAAGTAACCCAGTATCACTACTTATCCTTCTATATATCCTTCTCTGCTTCAGGAAATTTATTATCAAACAGATTCTGGAATTTTTATGCATAGGAAGAATGAACAGAAGGGATCAAGTAATCCAGAAAGAAGTCCTCCTCAATGTGATGATACATCTGTACTCACACAAAACTGATATGCTGAAACCAGCTCCTTCCAGATGTCAAAATTCAGTTCTTCTCACATTTTCTCCACTTAGTTTGCTGTCACATCAGGTTGCTAGTATAAAACTGATGGTAGTGGGTTTATTTAAAGCATAGAAATAAGGAAAAGTACCTATCATATATATTTATATATATACATATATATATATTAAAGTCATACTACGTTTCAATTCTTTCTCTTAGATTCTTTCTGTAATAGAGCATGCTTCTGGTCAAACGTAGTTGTTTTTTTTTTTTTCCAGTCAGGCATTTATTTCCACAACTACAACTAGACCTTTGCCAGCATCATATAAAACCTAAAGCCATCATTGAAGGGAATGCCCTCTTTATTTTTTTGTTTGGAAATTGTCTCTCCTTATGTAACACAGACTAGATCAACTACCCAAGATCAAACTCAAAATCCTCCTATATTATCCTCTTGAAAAGTAAAAGAAGAATATAGCACCACATGCAGATGGAAAGTCTTCTGCAGTCAGAAATGCACATGTCTATTTCTCAAGAGCAGAAAGGTAGTTGGTAAACACAATTTTGCTAAATTCAATTTTTAATTATCATTCTAATTATTTAAGTTAAAATTTTACTGATATAATAAATTCTCTGGAAACAGAATTTTAACAAAGGCAATACATTATTCTTCTATTTTTAATTAATAGTTTAACCTATGCTCTTCTTATTTTTTGCACACAATGACATATATATGTGAAAATGATATATAGTATTAAATGACATGTACATCTATCACAGTGGTAGAAAAATATTGTGGAAAATTATAATAAATATGAACACTTGGACATTATCGTCCACATGCATCCATGTACAGGAATGAGAACTGATGGGGTGTCTAATTGTACAGTGTTATATCTGCTGTTAACCTGTGCTGCACTGAAAGTTAAAAAAAAAACTCAACCTTTCATCAGTGGGTATACAACAAAATTAAAAATAAAATGGAGCTTTTCTTCAGAGACTTATCACCTTTCCTTTGTAGTTCCAGAGCAAGTTTTTCACTTACTATGATAGACACAACCCCAGTCGAGTAATTACTGCTTATCACAATTATAGCAATAGCATACTACTCTGAGAGCTATTTCACTTAGACATAAAAATGAGGTTCTTCTGACTGTCTTGTTATTGTAGCTCACATGTCATAATATGTCAGTATAAGTGTTGATTTCATGGTCCATGTTGGACAGCAATTAGATAACTAAAATCTCCACCCAAAACTGACTTCTCTTCAGTTTGAGACACACTCCTGTCATATTCACTAAGTATTTTCCGGTCTGGCTTTATGTTTTCTCTTTTTTCCCCATACAGAATGATTTGTAGACCAAAAAGCAAGAAAATATCACTGTGAATTCAGATTGCACCTTTTGCCTTAAGGTTTTGCACACTTCTTGTTTGAGATTTTAAAACTGGAGCGATCCCATTATATGAAATCCACCAGGTGCATTCTGTTTCTTAGCAAGGTTGATAAAGTTCAGATTTACCCAGTTAAGTTACCCATACAAAATAATAATTTAAAAAAACCCTTTTAATCAAAGGTGGGATCTGATCTTAGCATCTTTTTTAGCCAGTGAAGGAGAACCAGGAGAATCTAAAGATGCTCATCCAGAGCACAAATTTTGGCTTAGACCATGGTTCTTATATTTAATAAATGTTTGCAAGAAGAGACTCATTACAATCACACAGGGTTTTGCCCTTTCCTTGCTCATACATTTGACAACAACAGATTTAAGAATAAAACTGGAGAATTCTGTCCAATTTGCAGTAAATTTCCCTAAAAGCTATTTTAGCATGTTTTCTCTTTTTCTTTTGTTATCTCAGTAATAAAACATTTTTATTATATTTTTCTCAGCTAATTTTATTAGTTAAGATGGAAATTTGTCTATTTCATAGTAAATTAGAAAATGAACACATAATTACAATATAACTATATAATAAATAGAAATAAATATGGTCAATTTTCTTGTGTGTGTGTGTGTGATTGGATATGTGATGTTAAAATGACATATGCAATATTCAGGAAAAGATTTTTTTCATATCTATGATTCTGAGCTTGTTAATAGAAAATGTGTTATTTTCAGGAAAACAATTTACAGTTAGAGACAGTCATTTCAGTGCATCTAGATAGATTTATGAAAAGTGGCTTTCCATGAGACTGCAATTACATTTGTTAATGGAAATCAACTATCACTGAATATCTTACTGAAAAATAATCAGGCCCATTGATGATTACAGATTAGTGTGCTAAATTATTCTGACTACATCAATGATCCTGAGTTATTTTCTATAATTCTACTGAGATTTATAATGGGCCTATTACATATCTTTATAAAAATCATTTTTATTCTCTCAATTGCCAAATCAGATATTTTTTTGATATTAGGGTTTTTACATCTAGGAAGACTTAAATAAAAGTACAAATGAAAAATATATATATATTTGGCACTATATTGTATATATTGGACCTTTTTATGAATGAGGTTTTCTTTTTCAGTGTCTTGCTTACATAAATATATTTTAGGTTTCAACTGGGGTTTACTGATGCATGTGTGCTGCAAAAATGTGCACGTTTGCTCACATGTTAAAAAGTGAAACCAGTTACAATACCTGTGTATGTATTTGGAAAGCATAAATAACCTTTATGATTTCTTTATTTTAAATGAATACTTTTTTTTAATTTTATTTTTTTTATTGTAATTAGTAAAAGGGTTACATGATATTTGCCAGATAGAAGGTGCATTAATTCACATACATTGATACACTTTCACATGTCTTGGTACCCATTTCCCTCACCCCACACCCCCCACCCGTCTTGGTTTTCCCCCCTTCCCTATCAAATTTCAAATATCCAAATACAAATAAGTTCAATATATCAGATAACAAAGTGAGATACTATACCAATATGAGATAACCAAGGGACAGCAAAGGAGATGAGAGACAACATAGTACATTAAGGACAACAATCATTCATTACATGGCTTTTGTTTCACTATCCTGGAGGTCCTTTCAATTAGCTTCACATTATATGGCCTTATGTATCAAGATTTTGCTCTATTGCGAATCTCTTCTAGTAGAGCCCGAGGTTTCTACTGATTATGACGAATGAGGGAAACCATTGAGCCTAAGTTCCTTTGAGTCTGGCTTACTTCACTTAATATGATTTTTTCTAAGTCTTTCCATTTCCTAACAAATGGGGCGATGTCATTCTTTCTGACAGCAGCATAGAATTCCATTGTGTACAAATACCACAACTTGTTGATCCACTCATCAACTGAGGGACATCTAGGTTGGTTCCATATCTTTGCTATGGTGAATAGTGCTGCAATGAACATTGTTGTGCTAGTGGGTTTAGTATGTCCTTGTTTCTGGGTGGTTGGGTAAATGCCAAGTAGTGGAATTGCTGGGTCATAGGGGAGTTCTATGTTTAGCCTTTTGAGGAACTGCCACACTGCTTTCCATAGTGGTTGAATGAGTTTGCACTCCCACCAACAGTGTAGTAGTGAAAATGACAATCTTGCCAAGAGCTATCTACAAATTCAATGCAATACCCGTCAACATCCCAATGTCATTCTTTAAAGAAATAGAAGAGGCAATCCAAAATTTCATATGGAATAATAAAAGACCCCGTATAGCAAAAACACTTCTTAGCAGAAAGAACAGCGCTGGAGGAATTTGAATTCCAAACTTTAGACTCTATTACAGAGCTATAATTCTCAAAACAGCTTGGTACTGGCACAGGAACAGGCCTGAAGACCAATGGAATAGAACTGAGGACCCAGATATTAAACCACAGACGTATGGCCACCTAATCTTTGACAAGGGAGCCAAAAAAATAGAATGGAAGAAAGACAGCCTCTTCAACAAGTTGTGCTGGCAGAACTGGTTAAGCACCTGCAGAAAACTAAAGCTGGATCCCTCTTTGTCACCTTGCACTAGAATTAACTCCAAATGGAACAAAGACCTGGAGGTAAAAGCTGACAAACTGAAAACTCTACAGGAAGGAATAGGAGATACATTAGGCCTCCTTGGCACAGGTCGAAACTTTCTTAATAAAGACCAAGAATCACAACAAATCAGAGAAATGCTGGATAAGTGGGACTGCATTAAACTGCAGAGCTTTTGTATGGCAAAGGACATAGCTAGTAAACTAATCAGGAAGCCTACAGAGTGGTAAATGAATACTTTTTTTAGACTTTTTATGTTAGAAGATTTTATTTTTTAAAAGAATTTATTAACATTTATTTTTACATCATATTTCAAATGACATGTTTAACAAATATTCAAGAAGTGAATCTCTATATACAATCACTGGCACTTAGTTTTTAGAACATAATCAAAATTAGACTAAGGGTTTGTATATCATAGGTACATATTAATCTATGCAATAAAACAATGTATCTATAGAGTCATAAGTTTTTATGTCTATGCAGTTGTGTTTATATTTCCAGTACCGTGTCCATAGCATTGGGTTTGGATACTTTTAAGTAGTTTTATAAATTTTATTTTCACTGTGGTACATAGAGGGGTTATAATTACATTCATAATGTAGTGAGTACATTAATTCTCAAACATTGTTACCCCTTCCTATGATTTTCTCCCACTTTCTCACTCCAGCTTCCTCTCAAGTTATAAAGTTTATTTCCAACATATTTTCTCGTAGATATCGCTGTTACATTGGTTCACCATTCGTTCTTTGTCTCATCACCCTAATTTTTCCTTTCCCTTCCCTAATTCCAATAACAAAAATAAATGTTTATATAATACACCAGGTATCCAAGTATGGAGGTTCCTCAAACGGAAAACGTAAAGCTTCCCTATCACCCAGCAATCTCACTCCTAGGCATTTACCCAAATATTCATAGCAGCATTATTTTACCACAGCTAAGATATGGAACCAACCTGATGCCCCTCACTAAAAGAATGGATAAAGACATGGTATTTATACACAATGGAATTCTATGCTGCCATCAGGAAGAATGACATTGTCCCATGCGTAAGGAAATGGAAAGACTTGAAAAAAATCATATTAAATCAAGTAAGCCAGACCAAAAGGAACATAGTATCCATGGTTTTCATAATTTACAATAATTACTATATGTCTAGGATTTACCTAGCAGGGGATCACAAGACCATATATATATATATATATATATATATATATATATATATATATATGTTCATATAAGATGATGCTAAGTTAAATGAACTCCAGGATATGGAAACAAGTGGTTTATCAACTCCTGTTGAGTTTTCTCTGCTGGGATATCCCACTGTTACTCCATCTGATTTTGGTACTTGGTGTATTGGATATACTATTCAATAGCTTTATGAAAGTGTTGTCATTGAATGGAGCAGTTTACCTCTTCATCAATGTCACCCTTTTCAAAATTCCCACCCATCTTTCCCATATCAATCCTTTTCCTCATCTTTCTTATCTTTATAGGATACACATTTCATACTGGTTTGTACTTTCCCCCTCTTCTCTTCATTTTTCTCCCCCCTTCCCTTTTCTCCTTGACCCCATTCCATCCCTTTTAACTATCCACTTCCTAGGGTTTTATTTGTGGAACTTTGATTTTAGCTTTCTAAGGAAGTACATTATTCAAGACCCCCCTCAAATCTACCATATATCCATTAATACATTTTGTATACTATTGCATTCCAATCAAGATTTGCTTATGAGTTCATAAAGCAAAAACATGGAATTTTTGTATCTCTTGGTCTAACTAACTTCACTTAATAAATTTTTCTAAGTCTTTCCACTTCTTTACAAATGGGACAATATCTTTCTAATGGACGAGTAAAATTCAATTGTGTTTATATGCCAATGTTTCTTGATCCATTTCCCATTGAGGGGCATTTGGGAAGATTCCATACCTTGGCTGTAGCAAATAATGGTGCAATGTGATTTTCATGTATACTAATTTATAATCATTTGCATAAATGCCCATGATTAGAGTTCTTGGATTATGGGGTAATTATGTTTATAATATTGATGCATTTCCACATCACTTACATTAAAAAAATACAAATGAACAGAGAAACCAATTTTTCCATTGGCTAATTAGCTGAAGAGAATCTTCTCAGAAATAAAATGAGCCAAAAGACACATGAACAAATGCTCAACATTTCAAGCCAGAAAGACAATATGACTCTCTATAACACTGAGATTCCTTATCAACACAGTTAAAATGACCATTATAAATAAAACATATGACATAGAGATTCTGGTGATGACTTGGCTGAAAAGGAACCCTATGACACCATTGGTGGGAATATAAGCTAGCTGTTCAATTTTATTCAGTTCTTATGTTTATATTATAATGAAAAGTGTAATATAGATGTTTAGACTCATTTTTATGCATTACTGGGGTTCGAATGCAAAAATAAAACAGGCTAGGGTAACACAATTCTGCATCTTGCTAAGCAATTTAGTTTTGCATTTTGAATTAATATAAGGTCTTAAAATCTTTGCCCTATGTGTCATCTTTTTGGCTTTGTTTCCTCTGTAACAGGAATTGCAGGTGTATAGCATGAGATTCACCTCCATAATCTTACATACTGGCATTTCTATGAGTTTTAGAGTAATTCTTTTTCACTTTGAAGTTAAACTGTGTATTATGAAAAACATCTACATATAACATGCATGTTTAATTTCATAATTCATTACAAAATATTGTCAAATATTTAAGTTTGGAAGATCATAAATCAACTTTAAAGATATCAACATAGATGCTATAGTCTCACATGCATCATTTTCTTTTATAAATTAGACTAATATTCAGCAGTATGGCCTGGATCATCTAGAGTAACTAGCTAGGTGAAACCCTAACTCTTTTTCTTTCTTTCTTTCTTTCTTTCTTTCTTTCTTTCTTTCTTTCTTTCCTTCTTTCTTACTTTTTTTTTTAGCATTTTTATTTTTTTTTGCCAGTTCTGGGCTTGAGCTCAGAGCCTGAGCACTGTCCTTGGACATTCTCAAGGTTAGAGCTCTACCACTTGAGCCTCAGCACCACATCCAGATTTTTTTTCTATATATTTGGTACCAAGGAATTTAACCCGGGTCTTCGTGCATGCTAGCCAAGCATTCTACCATTAGGCCAAACTCCAGGCCTTCTTTTTCATATTTTAAAGTAGAATTTTGACAAAGTTTATTTTTAGTTCACATTTTTCACCTTCAGAATCTCATTTCTCAACTCTATAAATATTTGGAGTGTGTGTGTGTGTGTGTGTGTGTGTGTGTGTGTGCTTTATGTGAATGTGTGTGTGTTTGTGTTAAGAACAGAGGAAAAAAATGTGGGTTCATCTAAAATCAGGAATGAGACAAGGATGCCCACTCTCTCCACTCCTCTTTAACATAGCATTAGAATTCCTAGTCAGTGCAATAAGGCAAGAAACAAGCATAAAGGGGATCCAAATAGGGAAAGAGGAAATAAAACTTTCCCTCTTTGCAAATGACATAATTCTGTATTTAAAGAACCCTGTAGACCCCACTCTCAAGCTTCTTGTGCTGATTCAAAACTTTGGAAGGGTAGCAGGGTATAAAATTAACCCTCAAAAATCAACTGCCTTCCTCTATGCCAACAGGGAGAGGAATGAGGCAGCAATCAGGAAAGCAACTCCTTTTGCAATAGCCTCAAGAAAAAAAATAAAGTACCTAGGAATTACCTTAACTAAGAATGTAAAAGACCTTTTTCATGAAAAGTTAAAACCCTGAAAAAGAAATTAAAGCAGAACTGAGGAAATGGAAAAACCTCCCATGCTCCTGGATTGGAAGAATCAATATCAGGAAAGTGACAATCTTTCCAAGGGCTACCTACAAATTCAAAGCAATACCCATCAGTATCCCAATGTCATTCTTTAAAGAAATAGAAGCGACAGTCCAAAATTTCATATGGAATAATAAAAGACCCCGTATAGCAAAAACATTTCTTAGCAGAAAGAACAGTGCAGGACCAATTTCAATGCCAAACTTTAGGCTCTATCACAGAACTATAATTACCAAAACAGTTTGGTACTGACACAAGAACAGGCCTGAAGACCAATGGAATAGAACTGAAGACCCAGATATTAAAGCACAGACCTATGGCCACCTAATCTTTGACAAGGGATCCAAAAAAAAATAGAATGGAAGAAAGACAGCCTCTTCAACAAGTGGTGCTGGCAGAACTGATTAAGCACCTGCAGAAAACTAAAGTTGGATCCTTCTTTGTCACGCTGCATTAGAATTAACTCCAAATAGATCAAAGACCTGGAGGTAAAAGCTGACACACTGAAAACTTTACAAGAAGGAATAGGAGATACACTAGGCCTCCTTTGCACAGGTTGAAACATTCTTAATAAGGACCAAGAATCACAACAAATCAGAGAAAGGCTGGATAAGTGGGACTGCATTAAACTGCAGAGCTTTTGTATGGCAAAGGACATAACTAGTAAATTACTTAGAAAGCCTACAGACTGGGAGAAGAGCTTCACTAACCATACAACAGACAATGGTCTCATATCTAAAATATATCAAGAGCTCCAAAAATTGAATCAATCCAAAACTAATCTCTAAAGAAACAACCTTCCCATAAAAAGATGGGCCAAAGATTAAAAGAGAGTCTTCTCTTAAGAAGAAACAAAAATGGCCTATAGACACATGAAGAAATGCTCAACATCTCTGGTCATAAAAGAAATGCAAATCAAAACAACTCTAAGATTCCACCTCACTCCAATTAGAATGGCCAGGATCAAGAAAACTAATAACAACAGATGCTGGAGGAGATGTGGCCAGGAGGGATCTCTACTACACTGTTGGTGGGAGTGCAAACTCATTCATCCATTATGGAAAGCAATATGGCAGTTCCTCTAAAGACTAAACATAGAGCTCCCCTATGACCCAGCAATTCCACTACTTGGCATTTACCCAATGATCCAGAAACAAGGACAAACTAAATCCACCAGCACGACAATGTTCATTGCAGCACTATTTACCATGGCAAAGATATGGAACCAACCTAGATGTCCCTCAGTTGATCAGTGGATCAACAAGACGTGGTATTTATACACAATGGAATTCTATGCTGCTGTCAGAAAGAATGACATGGTCCCATTTGTTAGGAAATGGAAAAACTTAGAGAAGATCATATTAAGTGAAGTAAGCCAGACTCAAAGGAACATAGGCTCAATGGTTTCCCTCATTTGTCATAATCAGTAGAAACCTTGGGCTTTCCTAACAGAGATTTGCAATAGAGCAAAACCTTGATACATAAGGCCATTTAGTATGAGGCTAAATGAAAGGACCTCTAGGATATAGAAACAAATGCCATATAATGAGTGACTGTTGTTCTTAAGGTATTATGTTATCTCTTATCTCCTTTGCTGTCCCTTGGCTATCTCATATTGTTACAGTATCTCACTTGGTTATCTGATATATTGGATATATTTGTACTTGGTTATTTGAAATTGGATAGGGAATGGGGGAAAACAAGATTAGGGGTGGGGGTAGCGGGAGGGAAATGGGAGCCAAGACATGAGAAAGGGTATCAATGTTTGTGAATTAATGAACCTCCTATCTGGCAAATATAATCTAACCCTTCTATTAATTACAATAACATATATGAAAAAATGTGGGTTGATAACCACAGGAATCTTCAGCTCACTCTCAGTAGATGAAAAATATTTCCAGTGATTCCACGCAAAACACACCTGCTAGTTGTATTCTTGAATCTCAGGAAACCTCCTGAAAATTTGGTAAGTCCATGACAGTCTAGGAGTGATAGGACTTAGTAATTATCATTCATAGGTAATAAGTATGAACATTATCAATGTGCTCTGTCATCTGCCTGTTCCCAAGCATTTTTCTGAAATTGTGAGTATTCATTCCCAGTTGCAATTATATAACTGAGGTCAGACCTCCACTACTTTATATTTAATTCAGATGTACAAAGCCGAGTTGTCTGGGAAATCTTCCAAAAAGAATGATCTGTGCAGCATATCACAGCTGACTTTGTACATGTCAGGATGTCTAATTCTGCTGGCACTCCACAGAGGCAATGATTTCTAAATCTATTCTTACTGAATGGAGATCTTTAGAAATTCTAACGAAGCTCATCAAGGAATTTACATTTTGTTCTTGCATGTCTATAATAAATCCTCATTACAAAGATTACTAAGTGGATTATTGTAGCATTTCAGTTTGTACTATAATTCACTATATTTTTGTATTTACTAAATTATTGTACTATATTCACTATAATTTTGTCAAATATTCTCTTCACTCAGCATTAAGAGAAATAAATAATAAATTTGAAACTACACAAGTTTCATATCTATCTAAACCTACTTGTCCTATTAATGATATTTATTATCTACCACCTCAATGGAGATTAAACCCAGGATGTAGAGTGTTCTAGCGCTAAATTACATGCTCAGTCCTTTGTTATTTTCTTCTTTCTACATGTAAGTACTTTTTCTGAATAGATTTCATACTGAGCCGATGAAATCATTTCATTTTCTTTTTTTAATATTTATTCTTGTAATTAATAGAAGGGTTATATGATATTTGCCCAATAGATGGGGCATTAATTCCCATACATTGAAACCCTTTCACATGTCTTGGTCCACATTTCCATCCCCCTACCCCCACCCCTCTTGTTTTCCCGCATTCCCTATCCAATTTCAAATAACCAAGTACAAATATATCCGATATATCAGGTAATAAAGTGAGATACTGTAACAATATGAGATAACCAAAGGACAGCAAAAGAGATGAGAGATAACATGGTACCTTGAGAACAACAATCATTCATTATATGGCTTTTGTTTCAATATCCTAGAGATCCTTTCAATTAGCGTCCTACTATATGGCCTTTTGTACCAAGGTTTTGCTCTATTGCAAATCTCTGTTAGGAGAGCCCAAGGTTTCTACTGATTATGACAAATGAGGGAAACCATTGAGCCTATGTTCCTTTGAGTCTGGCTTACTTCACTTAATATGATCTTTCCTAAGTCTTTCCATTTCTTAACAAATGGGACTATGTCATTCTATCTGACAACAGCATAGAATTCCATTGTGTACAAATACCACAATTTGTTGATCCACTCATCAACTGAAGGACATCTAGGTTGGTTCCATATCTTTGCCATGGTAAATAGTGCTGCAATGAACATTGTCGTGCTGGTGGATTTAGTATGTCCTTGTTTCTGCATCATTGGGTAAATGACAAGTAGTGGAATTGCTGGGTCATAAGGGAGCTCTATGTTTAGTCTTTTGAGGAACTGCCATATTGCTTTCCATAGTGGGTGAATGAGTTTGCACTCCCACCAACAGTGTAGTAGTGATCCATCCTGGCAACATCCTCCCCAGCATCTGTTGTTATTAGTTTTCTTGATCCTGGCCATTCTAACTGGACTGAGGTGGAATCTTAGAGTTGTTTTGATTTGCATTTCTTTTATGACCAGAGATGTTGAGCAAGGAGGCCTAGTGTATCTCCTATTCCTTCTTGTAACGTTTCAGAGTGTCAGCTTTTACCTTCAGGTCTTTCATCCATTTGGTGTTAATTCTAGTACAGCATGACAAAGAAGGATCCAACTTTAGTTTTTTGCAGGTGCTTAACCAGTTCTGCCAGCACCACTTGTGGAAGGGGCTATCTTTCTTCCATTCTATTTTTTGACTAAGATTAGGTGGCCATAGGTCTGTGGTTTAATATCTGGGTCTTCATTTCTATTCCAGTGGTATTTAGGACAGTTCTTGTGCCAGTACCAAGCTGTTTTGAGAATTATAGCTCTGTAATAGAGTCTAAAGTTTGGTATGAAATTCCTCCTGCACTGTTCTTTCTGCTAAGAAGTGTTTTTGCTATACGGAGTCTTTTATTATTTCATATGAAAGTTTGGATTGCTCTTCTATTTCTTTAAAGAATGACAGTGGGATATTGATGGGTATTGCGTTGAATTTGTAGATAGCCCTTGTCAATATTGTCATTTTCACGATATTGATTTTTCCAATCCAGGAGTGTGGGAGGTTTTCCATTTCCTCAGTTTACTTTAATTTCTTTTTTCAGGGTTTTAACTTTTCATCAAAAAGGTCTTTTGCAGTCTTAGTTGAGGTAATTCCTAGCTACTTTATTTTCTTTGAGGCTATTGCAAAAGGAGTTGTTTTCCTGATTGTTGCCTCATTCCTCTCACTGTTGGCATAGAGGAAGGCAGTTGATTTTTGAGGGTTAATTTTATAACCTGCTACATTTCCAAAGTTTTGAACCAGATCAAGAAGCTTGAGAGTGGAGTCTATAGGATACTTTAAATACTGGATCATGTCATTTGCAAAGAGGGAAAGCTTTACTTCCTCTTTCCCTATTTGGATCCCCTTTATGCTTACTTCTTGCCTTAATGTACTGGCTAGGAATTCTAATACTATGTTAAAGAGGAGCGGAGAGAGTGGACATCCTTGTCTCGTTCCTGATTTTAGAGGGAATGGATTTAGCTTTTTGCCGTTAAGTGTAATACTAGCTGTGGGTTTCTCATGCACAGCCTTCATTATATTGAGGAATGTTCCATGGATTCCTAGTTTCTCCAGAGCTTTTAACATAAAGGGGTGTTGGATCTTGTCAAATGCCTCTTCTGCTTCTATTGAGACAACCATGTGACTTTGTCCCTGCTCCTGTTGATGTATTGAATTATATTAATTGATTTTTGTATGTTGAATCAGCTTTGCCTCCCTATGATGAAACCTGATTGATCATAGTGTACAATTTTTTTGATGAGTTGTTGTAGACAGTTGGCCAGTATTTTATTGAGAAGTTTTGCATCCATGTTCATCAAAGTAATAGGTCTATAGTTCTTTTTCTTTGCTAAATCTCTGTCTGCTTTGGGGAAGAAGGTTATACTGGCTTCATAGAATGAGTTTGGAAAGAACCTTCATTTTCAATTTTGTTGAAGAGCTTGAGGAGTATTGGTGTGAGCTCTGCTTTGAGGACCTTATAGAATTCAGCTGTGAACCCATCTGGCCCTGGGCTTTTCTTAGGTCAAAGGTCTCTTATTGCTATTTCTATTTTAGTGCTTGAAATAGGCCTGTTGAGTTGGCTTAATTCTTCTTGGTTCAGTGTATGTTAATATTGGCTAGGAATTGGTCCATTTCTTCTAGATTCTCAAATTGGTTGGCATAAAGTTTTGAGAAGTATTCCCTCATGATACTGGATCTTGGTGATTTCTGTCGTGATATTACCATTTTCGTCTGTGATTTGTGTATTTCAGTATGCTCCCTTCTTTTTTTGGTAAGATTTGCTAAGGGTTTGTCAAATTTGTTAATTCTTTCAAAGAACCAATTCCTTGTTGTGTTGATTCTTTCTATAGTTTTTTTGGATTCCAAATCATTTAATTCTGCTTTGATTTTAGTAATTTGCTTCCTTCTAGTGGGATTAGGGTTGGTTTGTTGCTCTTTTTCCAGGAGCTTATGGTGACACATTAAATTGTTGGTTTACGATTTTTCCAATTTGTTATTATAGGCCCTCAGAGCTATAAATTTTCCTGAGTACTGCCTTTGCTGTGTCCCAAAGAAGCTGGTATTTTGTGTGTTCCTTTTTGATAAATTTCATAAACTGTTGGATTTCTGTGCTGATGTCTTTGATGACCCATTCAACAATGTGTTGTTCAATCTCCATGAGTCACAGGGTTTTCGTTGGTGGAGTTGTGTGTTCAGTTCCAATTTGATGCCTTTGTGGTCTGAGAGAGTGCAGGGAATAATTTCAGTGTTTCTGAATCTGTCTAGTTTTGTTTTATGGCCTAAAATGTGGTCTATTTTGGAAAATGTTCCATGAGCTGCTGAGAAAAATGTATATTGTCTTCTTGCTGGGTGGAATAATCTGCAGATGTCTATTAGATCTAGTTGGTCTATATAGTTGTTCAGTTCTAAGGTTTCTCTGTTGAGTTTTTGCCTTGTTGATCTGTCCATTGGTTAGAGTGGTGTGTTAACGTCACCAACAATCAGTGTGTTTCGATCTATGCATGGTTTCAGTGAAAGTAAAGTTTGCTTGCTGAAGTTCGGAGCTCCGGGATTCGGTGTGTAGATATTTAGGATGATTATGTCCTCCTGGAGGAAAGATCCCTTTAGTAGTATGTAGTAACCTTCTTTGTCTTTTCTCACTAATTTTGGTTTGAAGTCTATTTTATCTGATATGAGGATGGCAACTCCAGCCTCTTTATGGGTGACGTTATCTTGATAGAGTTTATTCCAACCTCTTATTTTCAAAAGGTGTTTGTGTTTTGGGGTAAGATGTGTGTCTTGAAGACAGCAGAGCGATGGATCTTGTTTTTTGATCCAACTAGATAATCTGTGCTATTTAATTGGAGAGTTAAGTCCATTGATATTGAGAGTCAGGATTGAGAAATATTTATTAGTTCCTGCCATTTTTACAAGCTTTCATTAGGGCCTGTGTCTTTATAGTTTTTGTGGTACTTACATGTTATGAGTTTGAGGTGCCATGTCTTTCTCTGAATTACATTTGTGTAGGTTTTCCATGTGTAGAACATCTTTGAGAATTTAGCTGGTTACAGTATTTTTGGTTGGTAGTTGTTTGACTTCAGGGCATGGTATATATCGTTCCAATCTCTTCTTGCTTGCATGGTCTCTGCTGAGAAATCTGGGGTTATTCTGATTGGTTGCCTTTGTAGGTGATTGTTCTCTTCTCCCTGACTGCTTTTAGGATCTTATGTTTGACCTCTATTGATCCAGTTCGGATTATAATGTGGCAGTGGGATGTCCTTTTCTGGTCAGGTCTGTTTGGGGTTCTAAAAGCTTCTTGTATCTGGGTGGGCCTGCCCTTCTGGATATTTGGGAAGTTCTCTGAGATGATGATTCCCTGAAGTATATTTCCAATACCATTGACCTCTTTCTCTAGACCCTCCTCAATACCAATTAGCCTTAAATTAAGCTTCCTTATTGTATCTTGGACCTCCTGTAGCATTTTCTCATATTTCCTAGATTTGAATTGACTCATTTTCTGTTCTTTTTCTATAACAACTAATTATCTTCAACTCCGGAAATTCTCTCTTCTGCATTGTCTAACCTACTATCAAATCTATCTACTTTATTCTTCATCTCCTTTGCTTCTCATTGCTCATTTTTGATGCCTTGCATCTCTTGTTTTAGATTATGTATGGATTTCTTTAGCTCCTTGATTTCCATGTGAAAGCTTTATTCTCTTTGGACATTTGTTGGAGTTCAGTCACCTTTTTGTTTGTGGATTCTATGAATTCATCCATTTTTCTTTGAAAAACCTTTATTATGGCCTCCTTTATGGCTTCCCCTTTTTCACATATCACCTTGTTTATGGTTTCCTCTTGTTTGGCTGTGGCTTCCTCCCTTATCTCTTTCTTTATGTTTTCACATTTTTCATTAATGATGTTCAACAATTGCATTTGTATAGCACTTGGAAGGCTCTCCTCTAGATTTGCCACTGACTGCTCCATTGCCTGTTTATGTTGGGTGGGCGATGCTATTCCTTGATCTGACATTTTTCTTGAGTTTCTTGTTCTGCCCATTGAAGATGGGAGCAAGATTAATACTAAACAAGATTGTAATTTTTCAGATATAACCAACCTAGACCTTTTTAGTTGGCTGACAATAGATATTAGCTCTTTTAGATTTGTAATAACACTCTCTCTTTCTTTTTGTACACTTGCTTACAAATCTAATGCAATCACTCATGACCAATTTATGACCAAAACAATAAGCCCCTCAATCCAATCTCTATTGTATTTATGTTCCTCTGGACCTAGAGTATAATTGAACACCTAGATACACAGCATTGCTCAACAACCATCAAATGTAGATCCATGCATTATAAGAGTTGAAGGATGAAGAGAGGACCAGAGATAGAAAAATAATATGAAAGATGACAAAGGAGGTAGGAAAAGAATAATACAGGAGTGTAAGAATGTTATAGTAATGAAGAAAGATTATCATGTAAGGATAACTGACCTAAGGTGACATACAGGTAAAGTATCTGTGTAGAAAGTTTAGATGAACTTAGATAATACTTATCAAAGTAAGAAGAGTAATAAGAAGAATATATAGAGAAAAGAGAGGGGTTGATATAGGAGATTTCAATGATACCAATTTAAGAAAGAAAAACAAGAAAAAAGAAACAAAACAGCAACAAAATAAAAGAAAAAAACAGAACACACACACACACAAACAAAAAAAAAGAAACAACAAAAAAAGAAAATAGTGGGGGGAGATTCCTCACTGTTCTGAGTTCTTACCCAAGAGATACTAGGGTTGAGAACCCGGAGTTTAAAAAGCAGGTGACTGTATCAATATGGATATCCTTTTTATTCAAACTGTACCCAAAGCTGTCACTGTGTTCCTAGGAATGACCACAGTGACAGCAGGATTGCGGGAAAAGAGACGAGAAAATAAAAAAGGAATGAATCATTATATTAGAAAAAAAAAGGTGTAGGTTAAATGGCAAAGAGAAAAATAAGAACATTTGAAAATGCAAATGAAATGGGTTAAAAAAATAAAAAAGGGTATTCTTCAGGGTTTGTTTTTCTTTTTCTTTTTCTTTTTTTTTTTTGGTTGGGGGGTGAGTTAGGAAACGTGTCTCCACTAAATTCTGGATCTAAACACTTCACAAAGTCTTTTTCTCTTGTGGTTTAGCTTTGCGGTTTTTTGGATGAGATTGCTTGTTTGGTAAAACAAAGCTGAAAGATCCGCAGGTGGCTTTGTTTAACAGGTCTGAGGCAGGCGCAGGGGATGGAGTTCAGTAGCACTGGGACTGGATTTCTGGCTAAGGGATCTCTGGGAAATCCTTTGCCAGTTAGAAAGGTGGTGCTGTCAGCAACACCTCTCTGGCTCCAAGTTCTTTGGCCTGGGTAGTTGCCAGCAGTCAAGATGGCGCTGCTCTCAGCTGGAGGGGGAGGGGCTCCCTCCCAGTGCAGTTCTAGGAGCAGAAGTGGAAACTTCTCCTCGGAGCTACTCACAAATTGCTGGATTCTCCGGTTCTGTGAAGCTGGCAGGTCCGTGCACGACTGGGTGTAGGCTCTGGGCTCCCGTAGGCTCTGTGTGGCTCTGTCTGCAGTTAGCGGGTCTGCGCTGCTGTGGAGCGCTTTCTCTGCTCTGATTCAGAAGAGCCTTTGTCTCCCCAGCCGCTCCGTGGTGGAGCTCCATGCTCTCTTTTTGCGCTGGTATTCTTCCTTTTTTTCCTCTCTGCTTGAGTTCTCTGTGGTCCTAAAGCTTACTTAGAATCAATTTCTGGCAGAGGACTGTTTCCTGCACTGCCAGTACATGAATCTTGGCAGGAGCTCAGTACATCTCACCCTGAACCACCACCATCTTCCACCAATGAAATCATTTCACTTTCTATAACATCATCTTGATTTCTTCTGAGTATTAGATACTCTAAGTGGCAACATTGTTAACACAGTTATTTCTTTAACCAATCCCTATCTATTGAGAATCATATACAAGTCATACACAATATGTACTTGTAAAATACTCACAAACACGGATTTCAGCACACTTTTCTATTGAGTTAGAAGTCATAATGCTTATCTAACCCATTTCTAGCCTATCTTCTACACAGGATTGATTCATAATCTTCCTTCTAAAACTCCCATTCAATGCCCCAAATTTACATAAGTTAATGAAACTCTCATTTTCCAGCTGTTCATGGGATTCACATGGCACACACATGTGTATTAAAAGAATTTGTTTTCTCATTGCAACCATAGAATATCACCAGGGAATATACAAATGACACCATTATACTTTAACCTAGGAATATTTTTCTTATTTCTGCCAACAAACATAGCGATTTACTTTCTTTAAAAGTAATCATTAATAATTGCACATATTTCAAATGGATTTAAAATAATCTATTGTTAATGGACTTTCTTGTTCTTTGTCACTTGATTAAGCTGCATTGGTGCAGTTTGATTTGGATTTTGTGATTGATTAACTCATTCTCATTCTTCTCTGTGTCCTAGGTTTGTACTTTGGCATATTCTAATCCTACCAAGGCTTTTAGGTGATTTTCATATTTGTGACTTGTATGTATTTGACACATCTGATATATATTTTTATTTATTCCTAGGCATGTTATTTTGATATTCTTATAAATATTTTATATTGAAATATTATATATTGATATACAAATTGTATAGCATAACTTTGTTAAACTCAATTTTTATTTTTTCTATTTTGATGTTCTTTACATTATGATAAATTTATGTAATTTGCCAATACGTGTTTATATGCAACTTTCTGTTTTTAAGAACCTTTATTTACTTATGTCTATCATTTTCACTTTTTTTCCTGGACCTCTCCCTGACCTAATTGATCAGTTAGAAAATTCTCTCCAATGTTGGAGACAATAATTGATTTTAAAAAATCCCATCATCCTGACATTAAACAGAAAACTTTTTCTCTCCCATGAATGATAAAAATCAGCTAGGATGCCCTTTTGAGTTAACAAAGTCTTTTTTCCTAGTTTGTTGCATATTGTTGTTATGAAAGTCTGATAGATTTTGCCCAATGTTCTTTCTGCAAACAATGACATACTCATCAGAGTCATTTTCCCTATATTTTCCTATTAATATGTTGTAAAATTTGTCTAATAAACACAATATGTGGGCTTATATTTCTCTGTATGGATCATATTTTATTATTACCCTGTGGCTTGTTTTGTGGTCATTTGGGCATTTTACATAAAAGAGTGTTGCTTTTTAAATTAAAAATCTGTGGCTTCTGAAATTTTTAAGGGTTTTAAGAGTATAATTGATTGCTTCCATAGATTTATTTGTGTTTTGTATGATTAATGAAGATCAAGTCACTATCAATTAGTCACATGTGAATTTCAAATAATTTATTTAAATTTGTTTCATTCAACTATTTTAGGTATGCAATATGAGCATGACTGTGAAATCAAATGTTAAATTACTTATAATAACAAAAAACAAACTTGTAAAACAGACTAGTTTTAAGTAACACAGGAAGAACTAGAAAAACATCAACTTTTAACATCTGTTTCACTAACTTTAGCAACAAGTTCTTTCTTTTATTTTTTCCCCTCCAACCATTACAAATTGGTGTTTACCTTGGTATCTTCCTATTGTACTACATACTTTCTTGCCTTTCTTATTTGTTTGCTTGTTTCTGATTTTGAATTACATTGCTCACCAAGAACCATTGGTGTAATGATAGGTATAAAATAATTGTCCCAAATAAGCAAATTTACTCGTGAAGAAGGGTGAGACATCAGCACTAAATCTGGCAAGAAAGTATACAGAGCAGGCAGGATGCCCAGAAAATATCCTTAGAAGTAGGCCCTGCTAATTTGCTCAGATTAGATGACTTTAGGTTCACAATCTTCTACTGATTGTTTAGTTTAGAAAGGGTAAAGATTTATTGGAACTAAATATTAATGACAACAATCACTCATTATATGGCTTTTGTTTCTATATCCTGGAGGCCCTCACATTTAATGTCATACTATATGGCCTTATGTATCTAGATTTTGTTCTATTGTGAATCTTTGCTAGAAGAGCCCAAGGTTTCTACTGATTATGACAAATGAGAGAAATAAAACATGGATTATTCCTTCAATGACACAAAAAGACAAGTTGTTTTGCTCACAACAAAAATTAGACAATAAAACTGCATAATCATCTAAATATGTGTATTTTCTGACAGATATTTGTGGTCTTGTTTTAGTTAATATTTACATACCATATACAAATTAGACAATTCAACAGTTTAATTAGTACAATATTTATGATGTAGCAATGAGGCTTTTCTCAAGGCTAGAGCTATACCACTTGAGCCATGGCACCACTTCCAGCTTTTTCTATGTATGTGGTACCAGGAATTAAACCTGGGTCTTCATGCATGCTAAGCAAGTACTCTGCCACTAGGCCAAACTCCTGGCCCACCAATGAGTTTTTGTGTTTTCCAGTCCTGGATCTTAAACTCATGTCCTGGACAATGTTCCTGTTTTTTTTTTTTTTTTTTCTCTCTCACATCTAGTGAGAGTTCTATCAATCTAGCTATTTGGTGATTAATTAGATATAAAATCTCTTGGACTTTCTTGCCGAGGGTTGCTTCTTAACTAGATACCCAGATTTCAGTCTCCTGAGTATCAAAGATTACAGACGTGAGCCATGAACACCAAGCTGGATCATTTCTAATTGCAAAAATGGTTGAATCTTAATATTTCTTCATGACAAAATGTATGAAATAATTATTTCCTTAATTTTGAAATATGTAATATAGTATTATTGACAGTACATAACCTCTTGTGCACTATATGGCAGCACATTGTTCTCCTATTTATCTCAAACACTGAAAACTCTGATCTGTAACTACTGCTACCAACCCTTCTGTGAATTTAGCTACCATTTGCCTGCACTCTACTCTGTTTATATTCAATTCTGAATACCAAAGGTCACAAAATATCATATAAATATACTTATTTAATTGCTGTTACTAATTAAAATTTCAAAGATTTGAATATATGTGAATGGAATGATAAAGATAAATTTGAAGGTAACCCTATGATACAAGGATTGAAGGACAAAAAGATAAAGCAAACAAGAAAGAGGGATATAAGATATTCAATTAAAGTATTACTTGTGCCAGAAAGGAGTAAAAGGCAAAGTGTAAAAGGAAATTATTCAATATTTCACCCAAAATAATCCATGGAAACTACAGACTTCACTTTCAAAACTATGAGCCAGATACACTGTCTAGAGATATGAATATAAGGAAACCATTATCAGGAAACATTCTGAAATACAACAAAGCCTTTTATAAGACAATGCATCTGCTGTGCTTTGACCTAGCAATTGTACAGTATTTTTACTGTAGAAAAGCCTTTATGTAGTGAGTTGTAATCTTTCTGATGCATTTTTTATTTGTAGCTCACATAAAGTGATATAAACAAAACTAAACAAAGAAGGTGTTAAAAGTGACTTGAGGGTAATCTGTTGGATTGGATAGATGATAGATGAGTGTTTGGTTTCGTTGAGTTTTCTATTTGCTAATTTTCTCATATTGTAAGAGATAAAGCTTCAATCTCTTGACTATTACTACAGCCAGGCAACTGACTTTGAAAATTGTGAAACTCAAACACATAGGCCAGATTTTCAATTGATGTAACTTCCAATATATACACAATACATAATACATATATATACATATATTAAATTGAGTCACAATCACATCCTAGTTTGAGCTGGAAGAATGTCCTACAATTCCCATGGAAGACATAGACTTCAACTACAGTGCAGGAATGTACATGATTTTTCCTGTCTAGAACAATTGTGCATATGTCACAGAAAATGCGGTACACAAATACAAAATGAAAATTGCTGAAATAGTTCTATAGTTTAGATTTATGTGTCATTATGAATATTGTGAGGAAATCTCACACTATTCCATCTGTCCTGAAGGGATGTTTTTCAATTTGTACCGAGGTTTATTTATCAGTATCGTTTATATCCTCGACATATCACATAGGCATGTAATCCTAGCTATTAAGGAGGCTGAGGCCTGAGGATGGCAGTGCAAAATTAGCTTCAGCAAGAAATTCCAAGAAACTCCTACTTTTGTACCGAAAATAAAAAAGGGAGATGTAACTCAAGTGGTACAGCACTAGCACTGAGCTCAAGGGCAGTGGCCAGGGTTGAGTTCAAGCCCAAGAATTGGTAAACAATTTTAAAGATAATTTGATTAAAGTAATATTACAGCAGAAACAAGGTTTGCAGCAAAAGACTGGCCTTATTGCAACCCCCTAAAATTTAGCAGAATGGGTTAAGTAAAGACAATGGATATTAATGTAAAACTGATAAAAATTAAAAGATAAATATGAATGGAAATAAAACTCGAATTCATTATCAGTTCATCAAAAATGCTAAGATGAGAAGCACATACAGAAACAATTATCACATGGTCTGTATAATAACTTAAAATGATATTAACTTTTGGGCAGATTTGTAGGACATAAAGATTTGTACATATTTAATGAAGTTTAAAGATCTGGCATAGAACTCCTGAGAGGTTAAATAAACACTAAGTATACATGTATGTATTAAATATACATATACAATTATATATTAGCATATATAATATATTTTACAATTTATGAGAATATGCATATAAATCATGAGTATAAATGAATGGGTTAAAAATAAACTTTTTTAAAATAGTGGGCAAGGAAAAATTGTAAGGACTGAGACAGAATTCAAGTCAAGTGATTGCACACTTTCCTGACATATATGAGCCTCTGGATTCAATCCCCAGCACCATGATGGAACAACAAATAAATTTTTATATTGAGCCTTGTGAGTTACTATAATAAAAAATCAGAACCATTTTATGCAAAATACTGAAGTACTTGATTGTGACACAGATCAATGTATAATATACTAACTGATTCCTTTGGATATAGCACAAACATTCTACCAATGCAAGAATTAATTACAGTTTTCCATAATGTATAGAAATATACTTTTACAATGACACCATTTATACAGCAATTATATGAGTGCTTTCTGTACATTGTTTAAGTATAAAAATTTCCTAAATCCCTTATAAAACAAAGTCACATCAATTTAATAGTAGTTTATTTCCTTCCTGAGCTTCAGCGTTTTGATTTGCAATTATTTCCTAGAGAATTTTATAAAGAAGCATATGACACTATAGAAATTAAAAAGCAATATAAATAAAAATGGGATAGATAGTGCTCCTTTAAATGAAAGATCATATTTCAAAGATAGAATGCACACCCAATTAATTTCTAAATTAAAACAATGTCAAGTAGCATACTGATTTATGAGTTAAGGAAATCTTGTTCTCTCAGAGGGGAAACAGAAAATAAGAAAAAGTGATAAAGCGTATTTTCACTTGTAAGTCTCAAGGGCTAGTAAGTAAACATAACACTAAATAGGGTGCATCCTCCATTACAATTGATGGATAAATGGAATATATGAAAATGTAAATATCAAATGGACAAATAGTCACCATAACTGCAATGTGACAACGAACTAATTATTTGGAAAACTGAAAACTTTATTATTATTTAAGTAGAGAAATGACTTATTCAATTAATTACTTTGAAATAAAAAATACTGTTAAGGGGCCGGGAGTTTGGCCTAGTGGTAGAATGCTTGCCTAGCATGCACGAAGACCCGGATTCAATTCCTCGGTACCACATACATAGAAAAAAGCTGGAAGTACTGCTGAGGCTCAAGTGGTAGAGCTCTGGCCTTGAAAAAGCCCAAGGACAGTGCTCAGGCCCCAAGCTCAAGCCCAGGACTGGCAAAAAAAAATACTGTTAAATCTATAGTAACTTTATTTCAAATTAATCTTATTATTAACTCCTATGTAATAGTCTGTACAACTTGTCTCTTCAGAACACAGCTTTCTTTCACTCTTTGTCCTAATTTATTCCACATGCTCAAATAAACAATAGAGATATCAAAAATTTGTTTCATTAGTGAAGTACACTCATATTTTCTCATCCTGAAATGTACAGTACATAATCCTTACAGCAAAAGAGATGATGGAGAACTTGGATGAAGGACTGGACCACATTTTGTGCATCGGGATAAGTGGGAGGTGAGTAATAAACTTAAATATGAATTCAATTTATTATAATAGAATCATATTTATATTTACATATTTGTGTGCAGTTTTTCTGAAAGAATCTAGACATTATCATTTATGATGAAAAAAGACCAGAGAGAGAAAAAAGAACAGAGAAACAGAGAGGATCAGAGTGAGACCCATTAGACTTAGAGAGACAGAGAACAAACAAGAAAGATATGAGAAGGGTCACATACAGAGAAACAGAGAATAAGCATTATTACATTAACACAATAAGTGAATAAAAATAGATATATTTTATTAAATATAAAATAACAGTTCTTTGAGATAGTGAATACAAAAACAGAGATGTGAATATGCATGCATATTAGTATATATTAACATATATGACTACATTTACAAAATATCTGTAAATATTCATATACATTTGTAATTAACACAAATTGTATTCACAAATGAAATTTCAATGGCACCCATAAAATATTATTTTCAATTAAGGTTTAAAAATACTTGAACACCATAACATGTTGAGACGGGAACAATAGATCATACGTCTAATGCTAGCCACTGAAAAAGTTGAAACTCAGAAGTTTATGGTTCAAGGGAAGTTCATGGTTTATGGTTCAAGGGAATAATCCAGGAATAAAACCCCTAAGATTACATCTCCAAAATAATCAGCAAATATCTTGTCTGGAGATATGATTCAAAGGGTAAACTGATAGTCAAATGTGTTAGCCATAAGGCCTAAGTCCAAATCCAAATATCAGAACATAAATGAATAAAGAGAAATAATTTATCAGTATTGAATTTTAAAAAGCCTAATTTTTTCTTCAAACCACAAAGAATGAATATATATATATATATATATGTATATATATATAATCAGCTTCTTTCAATAAGTAACAAAAAGGCAATGAAGAAAACATATCCATTAAAGTTTATTTTTAATTTCATATACAGGATGGCACATTAAAACATTCTTACAAATAATGCTAAAATCACAAGCTCTCATCAACAGTGATGCCAATATTAAGAGAGATTCAAAGCACCATTAAACAAAAAATATGTATTGAGTATCTTCTGTATCCAAGTCCTATGCTGATTTTTCGGGGGCAGAAAATAAAATCAAGTCATGCTTATTTTCCCAGAATACTTTCAACTAAGAAAATGATGACAAGTAAGTGAAGAGCCACTGGCTACTCGAATAGAGTTGGTCACGTACAAGGAGATAGCCACATGATATTCTATTCCCAGTCCTCGTCATGCTCAGTTACATCTTCATATTGGGCCCTGCATCTTCTGTACGCACAGAATAAAGACCTTGGCAAACTAGAAAATAATAGTAACACTTGTCTTTCTACGATGAAGCTGATGTCCAGGGAGAGGCCTGCAAGTATCAGATCACCATGACTCCTCTGTGGTGCAGATAGAAAGTTTGGATGAAGAGAAAATAGTGATAAAAATAGGACAGAATGGAGGACAGTACTCTGAGAAAGAACTAGGATCATCTGCTCCAGAGGCCTTAATATTTTCTCACCACCAACCTTGTGAATGCAGAGACATAGATTATACAAACCTGACAGAGGCTTTTTAAATGCAATACTAGCTAACATTCAATCAAATAAGAGTGGAATAATTCTGAGCAATTAAACTGTAACATTTCATGACAACCTCAGTGTGTTGCACCGGACAAAAGTAAAAAATATAAAATCAAGACTATTCTTCAATTAAAATTGAGAGCCTTCAGAATAAGCCTGAAAGGGATTAAAATGATAATTAATAGAAATGCTTGCTAAAATGAAGCACCCAACATCTAAGGGAAGACAATACCTTCCAGAAACACATGTATTCATGATCCCAATATTGAAGATAAAAAAATTAAAACCTCAATAGATGAGTCAAGAACCAGAGATATAGGACTAATTCTATAGATAGAACCCTAATATGGAAAGACACTTTGGAAGAGATTTTAGCACATGATCTTTAAGATAGCATAATCCTGGATGGAAAACTAAAGGAAAACTTGGACAGATGATAGAGGAGTAGCAATGGTAAACAGAGGAAGTTGAATTTCCATAAATACTACCTGAAATGAAAAATGTTTGAATTGAAATTTATAACATATTATAAACTATAGAAAAATATCAACAATATTTTAATATCTAAATAGAAGAAATCTATAGGATATTCAGAACCTGGATGGATTATTATGTTAAATTGACAATCATTTTTTTAATAAATTCATGAGTCTAATACAATTACTACAAAACCTTTTAAAATACTTTTAAATTTTTACTGGGAATCTGACTCAATAACTGTGAATGTACAAAAGATATGTTATAATAAAAAAGAGGATTTGAGATAAAAAATTTAAGAATTATGTTTAAATGAAGAGAAAGCTATGTGGTGTTTGGCAGTGGTGTATTGACAAATATACAGGCAACCAAATTAAGAGACCATTTGAAAATAAACCCACAGGAATGTGATAATGAATGTCATAAATCACTGGAGAAGGACAACACTTTAGCACAGTTGATGCTCAGTGCTGGCAATCCAAGGAAGTCACTAGAACTCTTTCTTGTTACTTGTGGGAATTTAAAGCTGTGAAAACAGTTTTGGGGGAAAAGTATGACCATTTTTTGGGGGGTGAATACTCATGAATTTAGCGTTGGACCGAGTTATCAAGTTCATAAAGACTTACTGTGATTTATAAAAGAGAAGATTTTGCATATTAATGCTTATAAGAGCTTCTTCATTATGGTGACAAATACTCTAGAACCCAAATATTAATGGACAGAAAATATGTGATAATTTTAGCAATCAAAATAAACTATTAAAATATATTGAATGAAATGAACAACAGATAAAAGAGTATTAGTCTATTTGTATTTAAAGTCTGAAAAATAATCCTAATAAAGTGTGGTTTCTTTGTTTTTTTGGAACAAAGAACGGGCTAGAGAGAGACAGAAGAGAATTTTTTCAGGAAATTCAAAACTTGCATACTGATATAGAATTGGTAGTTTATACAGTTTAATTTGTTTAAAGGATGTGGAATGCACAATTACAATGCTTAATTTTTATGTTGTGGATTAAATTTCAATAAAGTTGATTCACAAATATATATGTGTGTGTGTGCAGGTATGTATGTAAATAAACATCAATAATTTCCCATTCCCACTTATCTAATGTGTTAGAATTTAAGTTCCAATTTTGGCATGTATTTTCTCACATTTCAACTGAACTGTAGAGACATGTAACAATAACATTCTCAGGACAAAAATTAGATGTATGTAGCCACATTTTTCTTTTTACAATATGGTTTAGATGATTATACTCAGGGACGCATATTTGGAAGGCAAGCAACTTGACATTTCAACCATGTTCCATTCCTTTTAGTTTATTTTTTCTTCACATATGGCCTAACAGTTTTTGCCAGGACAGAGCTAATATGGTATTGCTCTTGTATCTACCTCCTAAGTAGTTGGAATTGCACTCATGTCACAATATCCAACCTTTCTTTATCATGTTTTTTATGTTTTTTTATTGTAATTAATAGAAGGGTTATATTATATGCACCAGATAGAAGGTGCATTATTTCACTTACATTGATATTCTTTCTCATGTCTTAGTCCCCATTTCCCTGCCCCCACCGCCGCCCCTCATCTTGTTTTCCTCTCTTCCCTACCCGATTTCAAATAACCAAATACGAATGTATACAAAATACTGTAACAATATGAGATAACCAAGGACAGCAAAAGAGATGAGAGATTTATTTGGCTTATGGTAGGATTTCTACTAAAGGTTAGGGACTTTCGGCAAAGGATACATTTTTTTTTTACCTCAGCAAGAAATTTGACTTCAATTTCTAGTCATGCATTGTAAAATATAAGTCTCAGTGAGTTATGTATTTCTATTCCTGGTCCTAAGACTAGAATTCAGAGCCTCATGTTTTCAGATTATCTAGGACAATAAGTATGACCCAGTAGAGTCCAGACAAAATAAATTACTCTACTATAACAGGGTTGGGAGTATTTGATACAAGGCTGAGCAAGAGAGTTGGAAGAGGGAAAGGTAAAAAGACTGTTCTACTGGGTAGTGAAATAATTTAGAATTCGATGTAGATAGTGGCAATCATGTTGAAATCAGAAGTTTACTTAATGCACATGCAACATTATAGATGATTTTAACAGTATAAAATTTATAAGTTATATTACTCTTATTATTTTTCCCTAGCCATGACATGCTATGGATTTATGATGAAACATGCATAGTAATTATGATCATATTCATATATATATGTATGTGTATTTACAAGAGAAATCATACATATTATATAGAGAGAAAAATAAATATACTAGGTACACAGATTCTTATAAATATATTAGAAATTATGTATAGAAAATATAAATCATTTAAATTAATATATATAATTACTGAAATCATTAAGACTTCACATTAGTGCTTTTTTGTTCAAAAATACCAGCATCAGAGTGTTTTCAGATTCTTGAGCTTAGTGTTCAAGCACATTACCACTTGAGCCATACTCAAAGCCCTGTCTGCTTCTGTTATGTTTTTGAAAACTAAGTGCTTCCACAAAACAAATCCAAAAATAAAAATAAAGATCAAAACATTTAATATACAGGCCTTCTAAGAAGTCTTGAAATTACAGTAGGAAAATTATTTTTCACTCTGGCATATAACTCTCATTTGGGGGGAATATCAATGATATCAGGTCTCAGCCAATATCCATATTTAATCTTAATTATTTTACCAAAGTACTAAAAGCAGTAGACTATAATGTGCGTATTATTTACGCAGGTAGATAATTGATATATAAATGAATAAACAGGAAAAAAGATAGTTTTGTGTACTTTTCAGAAAAGTTTAATAAAGGTATCACTAAATTACCTGGCTATGTAAATCTCATAAATATGATGACTACAATGTCAGAAGGTAATATTTCCAAGACCAATGCTGTATGTAAATTTCATTATTGACTCAGAAGAATCTATCAGTATTATAAAGCAATGAAATCTTTATTTATGTAAGTACAATTTATGATTACTTAAGTAACCAATTTCTCAATGTCCCTATAAGGTGATATATATCTGCATTTGTATACTCTATCTCATTTAATTGTATTATGCAATGAAAAAATTAGGGTCAATATATATCTTTGATTTTAAATTGTAACATCTGTGCATATGACACATTTGATTGACTGAACCTTTTTCCAAAATGTCTACCTATACAGGTCTGCAAATTTATCCTATTTTAATTGACTTTGCAAAACATTTTAAGTAACAGATACTTCAAATTTAAATCCATCACAGTATAATTAAATTATCTTGAAATTTGGCTGCTATTTCTGATTTTAAATTTAATTGATTTTATTTCCATATCTGATCATTGACTTAATGGTGATATGCTCCTCTCATTTCCAGATAAAATTAACATTGGGAAAAATGTAACATCCGGTAATGCCTGACAGTTTAAATGCCAGTTAGAATTATGCAAATGCAAATTGAATTTTCAAAGTAACCATACTGTAATGAAATCGGCCATTTGAAATGATGTGACATGTACTTAGTTTTAGGGAAGATTAAAAATGTAAATACTGTTCAATTATGTAAAGCAAAACATACAGTGACTGCCTTTCTTACAATAAATGTAAAAAGGCACTTCAAATAGAAGACTTGCATCCTTTGTAGTACTTTGTAGCTTCCTCAAAAGTTAGTAACATCATTAAAAGATTTCTACTTTAAGGCATTTTATTTCTGAAAATCTAATTAAGTCTAGATTGAATTGTCTCAATTCAATAATTGATTTTTCACAAACTATTATACTTTATGCTTTTAACCTTTACGGATTTCACCATAGTGATAAATTTAGATATAACTATAATGGGCATTCAAAGCAAAAAAAAATGAGCACACCGAGAATCTTCTAGAACATTAATAGCTGAAAGTGGCCTACATCAATAGAGATTCAGCTCTGAATCCTCACTTTAAACCCCATTACTGTTCTTGTTTTCTCAATCGTTCCCACCAAGAACTTACTATTACAGTACAACTGAACAGTTTCCCTTCTTGTTTCCCATCCTCTGCCATTTGCCTCCTGAATTTGAAAATTGTATTAGATTTTATAATGCTTCTATCTTCTTCTTTCCAATATTTGACCCTCATAATATTGGAATAAAAATTCTATTTTCATGTAATTCCAGAGATTGAGCATGCTCTTGTGAATTGTCAGTTCAACCTTCAGTGAGTGGAAATTTGGCTTATCATGTTCTCTCCTCTGCATATTCTTCAGATCCATTCTACAATATTCCCTATTCCAATCAGAGAATGTGCCAATATCAGTATCTTAAAGGCTAACTGCTCCCATTGTACCCATTTTCCAGACATGGGGAGAAAACAAGCACTCGACCTCAGTGCATCAATGCATACATCTATTCAAAATGGAATTGCTCAAATTGTTGTATATATAAGTTCCTATATGTAGTTCCTGCTATATAGTTCCTAAGAAAGCCAGGACAATGTCATCTCAAAGAAGAAAATGTTGGTGTCAATGTGTCAAACTTCAAGCCTGAGAAAATATGCAGTAAAGTTAAGAATGGAAGAGGAGGCAGATGCAAAGTCAGTGAAGTAAGCCAGACTCAAAGGAACATAGAATCAATGGTTTCCCTCATTTGTCATAATCAGTAGAAACCTTGGACTCTCCTACCAGAGATATATAATTGAACATATAGCATCATATAGAATGATGCTAAATGAAAGGACCTCCAGGATATAGAAACAAAAGCCATATAATGAGTGATTGTTGTCCTTAATATACTATGTTATCTTTCATCTCTTTTGCTGCCCCTTGGTTATCTCATATTGTTACAGTATGTCACCTGGTTATCTGATATATTGTATATATGCATACTTGGTTATTTGAAGTCAGATAGGGAAGGGAGGAAAACAAGATGAGTGGAGGGGGTGAGGGAAGGGAAATGGGGACCAAGACAAGAGAAAGAGTATCAATGTATGTGAAGTAAGGCACTTTCTATCTGGTGAATATAATGTAGCCCTTCTATTAATTAACATAAAAAATATATGAAAAATGGCTGGTGACTACTTCAGTGGCAAGAGAGGCCAATTTTCTTTCTTTTGTTTAATGTTTTTTTATTTCAATGTATAGAGGGGTTACAGTCGTATTTGCCAGATAGAGGGTACATTACTTCTCACACACTGATATCCCTTCTTACGTTTTTCCTCATTTCCCTCCACCCACCCCTCCCCTCATTTTCCCCTCCTATTTCAAATGAGAGGCCAATTTTCTTTTCAGGTCAAGGCACAAGTGAAAATGAAGGCATTCTCTACGCAGCTGATAACATTTTTTCCACTTTTTTTTTTTGACAGTTCTGGGCTTGAGCTCAGGGCCTGAGCACTGTCTTTGGACTTTCTCAAGGCTAGATTTCTACCACTTGAGCTTTAGGACCACTTTCAGCTTTTTTCTATTTATGTCGTACCCAGGAATTGAATCCAGGTCTTATTGTATGGTAGGAAAGCAATTTACCACTAGGTCAAACTCCTGGCACCCTTTTTTCCTCTACTTTTTTATTCTCAATTGCTTCCCAGTGCCTCAAGGGTGTGCTAATGCCACAGCAATACTCCATTTTTATTGATATTGTACTTTTAATATTCTTCCTTTTCATTTGCTTCTTCCTTTAGGCACCACTGTGTTCCTACAGGCTCATGAATGATTTCTAGAACCTTCCATGGATCATCTAGAATTATAAATAGCTGCCTATGTTTATTTTTATAATTGTTATTATTTAATTATTTATCCTGAGAATGAAGGTTGATAGTTTCTTGATCATTGATTCATAAGAACATTTTAAACTTAATCTGCTTCCCTTAGAATACATAATAGCATCAGTTTCAGAAATCACTCAATATATAGTTCAGGGTGTTACATGATAAAAGTTAATTCCATACCACCCATGTTTCTGTCCAATGTATGTATGTTAAATATTTGAAAGTCTTTCTGGAAGTGCTTGGAGTCTCTTCATATTGACTTCTGAGGTAATTTTCTGTCTCTTACACACTGTTTAATATTTTATGGCAGTAATACAATGTTATTCTTCAATTCCCCAAATTCAAAATACTTGTAAAGCATAATTGATTGTAATAAGGACTTCATTTTTGAAAACACAATAAATTTCTTATCTGTCAAATTATTTTTTCCTTAGGCAATTCAGTTATTAACTTCTCATTTAGAGTCCTGAATTTTTTATGTCTGTTCTTTCCCATCAGGTGAAGTGAGACAGCAGACACCCTTTTTCTTTCTATACTTCATATTTCATGTAATGCATTTGACTTTTAAGAATAGAGCTTATTTGGATCATAGATACAGATGATCAGGCATAAAATTAAATTTCAAAGGAGACAAGAAGAGCATAATATAATTGGAAAACAGAAACTAGATCATGAGTTGTATTTTTCTTAAGGAAATGAAGCAAAGAAAGAAAAATACAATGGAAAATAGGACTGATAATCATAAACACAAGGTAGAGCAAGTAGAAAATGAATATCAGAAATGAGAAGCAAGTGAAAAACCGTTATTAATGAAGTTCACTTAATAATAAAGGACAATACTAAGAGTAAAAATAGTTTTTGAGACAAGCTTGTCTCTGTATGTATTATTTTATACAGACTATATTATACATATGTGATCATATATGTATACATGTGATCTGCATATAGTTTCAATCCTGCTTCAGTCTCCAAAGTGCTAGTACTATAAGTATATATTACTACAGTTAGTCAAGTACATTTTTTGATGCTATAAAAGCAAATCTAATACTGGATAATAATTACAAACAATATATTTCTTACAATCTTAGAGGCTAAAAAACCTCACAAAAGGATATTAACATCCAGTGAAAGCATTCTAGCTGCATTAAAAAGTGGCAGAATACTCAGGTAGTAAGATCAGGAAGTATGGAGTGAGACTGACCTTCCTCCTAGAAGAGCAAGAATCACGGGTAAAGCAAGAACCATTTACAGGTAATGTTAAAGAAGTTTAAATATGAGCTCTTCTTGAGTCCAAAGTTCAGTCTGAATCTAGGAAAATTATGGGAATTTTTTGTATATTTAATTCATGGGGACAGGGGCTGGGAGTTGGGCCAAGTGCATGCTTGTCTAGCATGCACGAAGACCCAGGTTCAATTCCTCGGTATCATATATATAGAAAAAAAAACAGAAGTGGTGCTGTAACTCAAGTAGGAAAAACCCAAGGACAGTGCCCAGACCCTGAGTTCTGTCCTCAGGTCTGGGAAAAAATAAAATAAAATAAAATAATTAATTCATGCAGACTAATGCAATATGAGCATTAGTGATAACATTTTTTAAATTAGGGATATCTTTTCAGAAGGATGATGACCCCCATTGACAATTGGAAGTGATAATTTTAGTATAATTAATGCAATAAGTGCACTGATATAATATTCTGTTATCAGATATTCATCATGGTCATGATGAACCTTTGAGCGTATTTTTTATAATAGACAAGCTGTAGGAAATTTTACCTATTTTATTTGCAAAATAACCTTGGATTAGGAGCCCACTCAATGCTGTTTTGGTTTACCAAAGCCTCTTACTATACAAGTAGAGCTTCTCTACACCCAACCCTATACATGGTATTTGTTACATCTATCTAAACTGAAATATACCCATATTACATAGTATACATTAGGGAATTACGCATTCTATGTGTTTTGAAAATGTGTCATGTCATTTATCCACGCTCATGTAAACACAAAATCATGTGATGTTTAATCATTGGAAAATACTCCATCTATTCGTATTCAGAAACTCTGGAAATCATAGTGTTTCTTTTCAGTTGTTGATTTAGTTTTATAACTCTGACATTTCTAGAAGATAATATTATTTTAATCATCCCAGATTGGCAACTGTTACCAAAGAAGTAAGTTTCTCTATGTCTTTTCATGGAATGATGCTTCATTTCCCTTCTTTTCCTCTCCTCTACTCTCCTTCCCTCCTTCCTTTCTTCCTTCCTTCCTTCCTTCCTTCCTTCCTTCCTTCCTTCCTTCCTTCCTTCCTTCCTTTCTTCCTTCGTTCCTTCCTTCTGTCCTTCCTCCTTTCATTCCTCTTTCTTCCTCTTATTTTTTTAACACTTTTATTTATTTATTTTTTGTTCGCTCTTTCTTTCATTTGCTTTCAGATTTGGAACCAAGAGCCTCACACTTGCTCAGCTTTATGACTTGCTTCTTTCATTTTACTTCTGAATAATGCCCCATTACCTAGATGAAACAGGTCTATTCATATCTTTTTTCATATATTTTATAATTATTAGAAGGGTTACATTATATTCATCAGATAGAAGGAGCATTGCTTCACAAACATTGACACCCTTTCTAATGTCTTGTTCCCCATTTCCTTCCCCCCACTCCCACCCCTCATTTTGTTTACCCCCTTACTTATCCGATTTCAAATAACCAAATACACATATATACAATATATCATATAACAAGGTGAAATACTGTAACAATATGTGATGACCAAGGGACAGCAAAAGAGATGTACCATAGTATATTAAGGACAACAAACACTTGTTATATAGCTTTTGTTTCTATACCCTAGAGGTCCTTTCATTTAGTGTCATATTAATGGCCTTATGTATCTACGTTTTGCTCTATTGTAAATCTCTGCTAGGAGAGCCCAAGTTTTCTACTGATTATGACAAATCAGGGAAACCTTTGAGCCTATGTTCATTTGAGTCTGGCTTACTTCACCTAATATGATTTTTTCTAATCTTCCCATTTCCTTACAAATGAGGCAATGTCGTTCTTTCTGACACAAGCATAAAATTCCATTGTGTAAAAATACCACATCTTGTTGATCCACTCATCAATTGAGGGGCTTCTGGGTTGGTTCCATATCTTTGCTGTGGTAAATAGTGCTTCAATGGACATTGTTGTGGTAGTGGATTTAGTATGCCCTTGTTTTTGGACTATTGGGTAAATGCCAAGTAGTGCAATTGCTGAGTCATAGGGGAGCTCTATGTTTAGTCTTTCGAGGAACTGCCATACTGCTTTCTATAGTGGCTGAACAAGTTTGCACTCCCATCAACAGTGTAGTAATGATCCCTGGTCACATCACTACCAGCATCTGCTGTTATTAGATTTTTTGATCATGGCCATTCTAACTGGAATGAGGAGGAATCTTAGAGTTGTTTTGATTTGCATTTTTTTCTATGGCCAGATATGTCAAGCATTTCTTCGTGTGTCCATAAGCCATTCTTATTTCTTCTTCAGAGAAGACTCTCTTAAGACTTTGGCCCATATTTTAATGGGATGGTTGTTTCTTTGGGGATTACTTTTGGAGTGATTCAATTTTTTGAGCAGTTGATATATTTTAGATCTGAGGCCTTTGTCTGTTGTATGGTTAGTGAAGATCTTCTCCCACTCTGTAGGCTTTCTAGTTAATTTGTTTGCTATATCCTTTGCCATACAGGAGATCTACAGTTTAATTTCATACCACTTATCCAGACTTTCTCTGATTTGTTTTGTTTCTGGGTCTTCATTAAGAAAGTTTCGATCTGTGCCAAGGAGACCTAGTGTATCTCCTATTTTTTCTTGTAAAGTTTTCATTGTATCTTCTTTCACATTGAGGTCTTTGACCATTTCGGGTTAATCCTGGTGCAGGGTGACAAAGTAGGATCCAACTTTAGTTTTCTGCAGGTGCTTAACCAGTTCTGCCAGCACCACTTATTGAAGAGGCTGTCTTTCTTCCATTGTATTTTTGACTCCCTTATCAAAGATTAGGTGGCCATAGGTCTGTGGGTTAATATCTGTGTCCTCAGTTCTATTCTATTGGTCTTCAGTCTTGATCTGGTGCCAATACCAAACTGTTTTGATCAATATAGCTCTGTAAGAGAGTCTAAAGTTTGTTTTTTGAAATTCTTCCTGCGCTCTTCTTTCTGCTAAGAATTGTAGTGCATCTTACTTTCTTCCAAATTCTGACAATTATTCATAAATATTCTATTAATACCTGTCTGTTTTTTGTGTACACAATCTGTTGATTCATTTTAATGGATATAAATAAGTTTATTTGCTGGATTGCACAGTAAGTATTTTGATTGGCTCATTTAATCCTTGATGTTTTTACATCATCAGCCACTCTATTTTAATTTGTTTACTCTCCATTATCTCAATCCTTTTTAGTCATATCTTTATGTTAATATTACTACTGTATTTTCAGAACAAACTGTAATAGATAAGTATGTGTGTAAAGGAAAATCATCATTATTTTAGAAAAAAATGTTTATATGTAATGATTTTATTGAAATCCTATAGATTTTAACATCATCTCTTTTACTTTTTAATCCAATTAATGCAATAGGACATGAGATATAGTATGAATTGACTCAATAAGACTTCAGTCTTGTAAGATGACTACCTATTATTAACAACACATCTACTAGATGTAGGGTAAGGATTAACAAAGTTTAAATATCAATGGACTGATCAAGCTGTCCAGGCTTTGTTGTCTAAGATACATATTTTGTTAATATGTTAATTTTTTACTTAATCTGCCTTACTGTAAAACAAATATGTTAGCCTTGAAAACATCACAAAGAAAACAAATTCACTTCTAAAATAGTTTTGCGGGTTCAAGAACTTTGTATCTAAAAGTAGCTTTCTTGGTGGCAGAGCTCAAAGGAACACTGTAGGGACTAGGTATATATGAATGTGTGTGTGTGTGTGTGTGTGTGTGTGTGTGTGTATGTGTGTGTTTGTCTAATTTAGTTGTTTGGTCATTTATTACAGAGTCACTGTGACTCAATTATGAGAGCTTTATGCTAATGACCATATTTAATTATAATCAAACTATCCAAAACAAACCCCTCTGAGCACCATAGTATCACAGAATGTTTTCACACTCTTAATAATACACCAAGGGATAAAATTTCAATATCTTCCAAGTCACGATACTCCTTCTTTAGCTCCCAGAATCCATGTACTTCTTGGATGTTAGTACAAATATTTTATACTCAATTGTCACTAAATCCTAAATTCATATAGCGTTAATTCAAAAGTTTAAAGGCAAACACTTTATCTGGTAATATAATGCCTACTCTTTTCAGCTGTGTTCCTGTAACATCAAGAAGTTATCTAATTCTCAAATTTCTTAGACTCAGTATTCATTCCCATTTCAAAATGCAATAATTACAAAGGAATACCATAAAACAATCCATTCCAAAATTCTGAAACCTAGAAGGATAGACATGAAATCTGGGAACCTATCCTCAGGGGTCTTCCACAGTGCAGTGGGTGTGTTCAGTACTTGGATTGGATGGAAATGCTGGCTGGTTTCATGACAAATGTGTGCCCTCCTTTTTGCGAGCTTCTTGCAGCTTGCCCTGTTAAGTCCCATATTTGGACAGATGTACTCCCAGGACTGTATTTCCATGGCTCCATGATGCACCATGCTACAATGGGCTCTTTACAGATATTGAAACTTTGGACAAGTTTCTGTCTGATATTTTTCTGGAATTTTCTTTGATACCTCAGTTGAAGCCGCCTACATTTCTTAAACTCTGTGTGTCTGCAAACTCAGCTCAAAAATGCATGCCAAATTCTGCTGAGGGTTTAAGTTCTGCCGATGCGTGCTGAACCAACTATGGCTCTACCACTTCAAAATGTTTCATCCCTGAATTCATATTACCCCTTATGGGAAGTTTTCCTGGGGTCATGCTTTAAATAATTCTGTCTTGAAAGCTCTCTAAGCAGGTTGGAAGAGCTGGTTTCAGAGTTTTGAGATGCCTTTGAGGCTTTTTGTAAGTTATCCTTTTGCAAATCATCCAGATCTTTTTATTTGCATGAATATATATGGGAATTTCCTGTATACCACCATCTTCACAGTTTTTTTTATTTTTGCATTGGATAGAATGATTACTTTGCAAAATGTACCATTCTGTTTTATTTTACTTATGCTGCTCACTGGGAATGCAACTGAAAGTGGCCGTTCACACTCATGCAGCCTCCTACACAGAAACTTTCCTAATCAGAAACTTCTCCCACCACATATCCTTGGCCACTGCTTCATGAAGCTTACTACAGACTCTTAGATATGGACTGATGCAAACAAGTTATTTGTCTTGGTGTGAGAAAGATGCCCTTTCCAATTTTCCACAGAATTTTTCATTTAATTTGACACATGTTTACTCATCCTGTCATTTGATTTTGATCAGAATCACTGGCGATGCTACCATAACAATATGCTAGGTGTTGTCTAGTCTGTTGTTCCAGACTGTTCCAAAATTTTCCTCTTACCCAATTGCAAATCAACTTCCACATAGTTAGGCATTGGTTAATTTTATCAGGCTATTTTATGCTACTGGGGACCAAAGCAAGCATTTTATTCAAATTCAAGATTGATTGCAAGTTCAGACAATGTCTCTATATAATAATAATTTGCACATTTCTAATATGAAATGCTTTTTCATATCTGTAGTCATTACAAAGCATTTCTACCTTTACACATATACATGATCATAACTGATCCTTTTCATTGTAGACAAATAATTGGTAGAACACCATGAGATTCTGCTTTTGAGAGGTTTACATATGTTTTATTCCTTATTAAACTTGCTTTTATTATTTATTACTTAAAATGTACCTAATTGTTCTAGATTTTACACTTCAATAATTAGACTTAAATATTTTCCTGCATGTGAACAAATGTGTGTCCGCTTTGTTACTGTGTATTTAAATGCGGTATTACCAGTATTTTATGTAGAATGAGCCAGATAATAATTGTATAAATTTACATATATACACATAGAAAATATATAATTATATCTGTAGATGTTTTATTAAATCAATGTCTTGTATGTAAGCAATCATAAGCAACAAACTTTTAAATCCATTTAGTCTCAATGCCTACTGGTTTCCCTTTTACAATTTGAAAATTGTTTTAGCACTATGTTTCTAGCCTTAAGCTTAAGTGATAATTACTTTTGATTTACATACTTATACTTCATAAACTTATATATTTCAATGATTTGATTCCTTCTCATTTTATCACTAACCAAGAACCCTTCAAAGCCAGATTTATTGGCAAACCCAATTTCCTTCATATTGAGAAATCTTCAAATATAAGAGGTGGATTATAAGAATTATTCATCCTACTTTTTGATGAGAAATTTTGATTTCTTACATAGCCCATCCAATGAATTAACAGCAGATAAGAGATGGACACTCAACCCCCACTTTGTATTAAATGATTGAAGCTATTCTCTCAGAAAGTTTTGACAAGTATCTTGTTTCATAAGGTAAGCTGCCCTTCAAGCAGGCAATGGCTTCTTATCTTCCTGCTCCGAGATAGAAGGGCTTTCAAAGGAAGGGAACAGAAAAAGCTGAAAGCAGACAAAACTGTATGCAACATTAGAATTTGTTTTAGTGTCCCCAATGAATGGTATTACTCAGACTTCAACAAACACATGATACGTCTCACTCATCTTTCCATATATCTGTTTATCTGTCTGTTTAGCTTCCTACTTACTCTTACGGTACTGTTTCATTGTACACATTTAATACAGGTCATAAGTTTTATATTTGATGCTAAATGTCAGTTTCACATGGTTTAATACTATATAAGCATTTAAAACGCATACAATTGTATCCCATGCACTGCCACGTACTATGGCGTGGACATGTTCACAAAATGCCTAGAGTTAACAAAATTATTCTCTCATTAATCATTGTATTGGGAGATGGCACAACATGGGGAGGTCGAGCCCAGTTGAAATCTGTCAGTGAAATTGAAGCATACCTAGAAGGTGATGTGGAATGTCTTCACTCTCTTTTCTCCCTCTGTTTTCTGACAATTACAAGGAGATTAGTATATTGTACCAACTGTTTCCATGCTTATGCATTGAGTGGCCACCGATTGGAAAGCAATGGACCTAATCCTACAAAAATCCTACAATTTTTTTCTCTTGAGCTTATTGTTTCAAGTAAATTTTTTATGTAACACAACTAATAAATGCACTGAGTCATCACAAACTTTACCAAGCATTATCAATTGCTGCACAAAGTGCTTTGTGTGTTGTTTGCACATTATTCATGTCATTTCTCTTTTCCTGGATGATACTTTCAATGATGGTAAACTGCCACAAAGGGAATGAATTAAGATCGAATCAAAATATTAATGAACATTTCCTATACTATACTGTGATTGGCTTTCTTTGGGAAGAAAAGACTATTCTTATCACTATATAGGTCATTCTTCACATCTGAAAATAATAAATGAGTAGGTTTTGGCTCCACATACAAAACATATGAACAATTATTAGTGTTCTTTCCATGTCTAGAGAAGTTATTCTGCCTTGTCATATACCTATAAATTTCTTATGGTTTTAAGTTTATTCTAAGAGATCATGCCCATGGAAGTATTTCTTGTAGTTTCAGTTTATAACGATTTGTAGCTCTATAGATTATTTTAAAATGATCATTAGGCTTCATTTTCATGAATTGTTTGAATAATCCTACCAATATAAAAACTTAATTAGGGAGCCAGGAATTTGGCCTAGTGGTAGAGTACTTTGCCTAGCATGCATGAAGACTCAGGTTCGATTCCTCGGTACCACATACATAGAGAAAAGCCAGAAGTGGTGCTGAGGCTCAAGTGGTAGAGCTCTAGCCTTGAGAAAGTCCAAGGACAGTGCTCAGGCCCTGAGCTCAAGCCCAGGACTGGCAAAAAATTAAATAAATAAATAAAAAAAATAAAAACTTAATTAGTTCAACTATAGATATACATATAGAGATATAAATATGTAGATATATGTGTCTGTGTGTGTGTGATGTTTCCCTATCTGTGAATTGTCTTTATTTTTTCTTTGTTATTTAACTGCAATTTCACTACTATTGATTGGTCATTCTTGTTCCATGTTGGTCAACTTGGCTAGAATATAATTTCAGGTTATCTCATCTCTTTATTCTGATTTCTAATATTTTAACTAACTATGTGAAGTGACAGATGACTTTTCATATAAACAAACCACTGGCCTTCTTTTTTAAATAAAACATATAATGCTGAATCCGATTTGGTGATGCACCTCTGTAAATACAAATACTGTGAAGGTAGAGGCTAGAGTTGAGTATAGAAAGTTAATAGAAATTAAAGAAAAATGAGTGGAACAAAAACAATGGAAGGAGCAAAGGAGGGATGAAGTGGATGGCAGAAATGGTGGTGGAGGAAGTGTAAATGAAACAAAAAAAATAAAATTATTATTTTTGTGTTGTTCTCCTGGTCTCTACAAATCGTAATAGCTTAAAAACTTAAAAAGATGACTCAACATTTTCACTTTCTGCAGTTTATATACAAGCAGCCTCAATTGCGTTATATTAAATGGAAATTCCAAAAACACATATTTTATTGTTTTTAAATTGTATCATCTGCTCAGTAAGCTGATGGAATATTATGCTGTTCTGCTCTGTCCTGATCAGAACAAAGTATGTGCTTTGTAAGCTAACATTAAATCACATGAAGGTTTTCTTGCTTATCACAACTGTCAGTTATTGTTCCAAAAGAATTATTTTGTTTGATAGCCCCAACTTGTATTGCATGCTTTTAATATGATTACCTTAAACTTCTTTATACTGAGTGAAAATTTCTAGGGCTTTATTCTGCCTATTAAAAATTATTATTATTAGCCAGGTGCCAGTGAGTAACATTGTAATCGTAGCTACTCAGAAGGTGGAGATCTGAGTATCAAGGTTCAAACCCAGCTCTGGCACAAAAGTCCTTGAGACTCTTATCTCCAATTAATCACCAGAAACCCAGGGACAGTGTCCAGGCTCAGTTTTAAAGCCCCATCACTGACAAAATTATAATTGTCTCACTACAAAATGAATTACATTTTCAATGCCTAGTGATTATGAGTAAAATTATTTTGAAGTTAAAAATTCAAGAATAGAAAAAGTTAAGGTTATGAGAAATAGAAATACTAGCAATTCTATCTGAAATATACCTTAGGCAAATCACTGTTTCTTCTTTTAATTAAGTCATAGATGTTATCTTATGTCTACATGCAATAGTTAACTTGGAGTCATAATGAGGCACTGTTTGGTATGTTATATCTATATTTTTTCTGTATTATACATTCTAAACTATATTTTTATTATCTTAAATATTTGTTCAAAGGAGTTTTTGTTTAAAAATAATTTTATGCCCATGATGTATCTTGATTGATATCAACCCTAAAGTTATGCCTAAAAAATAGCTATATTTTAGGGTTTTTAAATAAGAATCATACTTAGGTGTCATACAAAGAAAATAAACACAACGGCATAAAGATTATCATTTCCATGTACTCTGTGATCCTGAAGCAGTTACTGTAGAATCACATGACTTTACTATAACTAAGCATTACTTTGGGAAGTAATAAATATTCCTTCTGTCTCAACTCTGTGAATTGTTATATGAAACTATTTTACTTTGCACATATATATATATAACTTTGTTGTAAATATTACATCAGCTTACACATCTATTTTAACATTATTAAAATAGTCTTTCTAGTGATATTTTATTAATGTTATTTGTTAATCAACCCAATACAACATGGAATAAAACAAAATATTTTTGTGATGAAGATACTTTGAAGAAACTAAATTTCTTGGCTCTCAATTTCCTTTCACTTAATGTAGCCTGGTTTCTGTAGATATAGACATTCAAGATGCCATCTCAAGCCAAAAATAAAATAGAAAAAATATGTATCTGCCAAGGAACCACTTTATTCTGTGATGTATACACAGGATCATTAAGTACAAGCACTACCTGATCCACACTGAGGTGAGGCAGGCCACCTTAAATCTGAGGAAGTTGCATTTTCAGCAATGAAATCTAATAAGTTTGAGGTTCATAAAATAACTGGAGGAATGCCATGTGTGCATGTAAGCAAAACTCAATTTAGACATGAAAGTGTAGGGACTCTGCAGAGTTTGTATACTGGCCAAAACTAAAATTCGTATTCAATATCATGAAATTTAACTAACTCATAAAATGCTACTGTTTTATTTCTGCAAACAGTCATTTTGTCCCTTTTCATCCATTCATTTTATGGCATAAGGTACATTTATGGAATATATATGTACATACATATATATGTATGTATTTTTGAGGTTTGTTATTTCTATCACTTTTATTGAAAATACATTTCACTATCTTCATTTGTTATTGAAATGATTTTCACCACCCATTACCCATGCTGTTTTAAAAGTTTCAAAGTTGGTGAACATGTGTTTACACTCACATTATTTAAGCATCTAAAACTTTACTAAAAGATTAATAAATTCAATGACACAAAAATGTCTATCAGTAAGTGAAGTGTTAAACATTAAAAATAGTAATCAGTATTCCTTTGATTTTGTCATGAAGAGTCAAAATACTCTAAAACTTTTACTGAATACAAGTTTTGTTAAAGATCACAACCACTTTCTATTTTTTTATGATTATCTGCATCAGGTGGAATTTTCTTAGAGATTGCAAATTATTTTATTTATCCCATAATAGCCTAGATTTTACACAGCAGCCGATGGAATATCTCACATTTTAAAACTTAAATTTCTCTTTTGGAGAATATAAAATTTCCTCAAGTATTTATTTATTTGTTGTACTATTATAAATATTCAAATAAATATTTGAACATATTTTGTTTGCATCATGGGAAATGTTCCCAAAGCAAAGAAATGTTACTAATGGATAAAGCAATGGCCCAGAAAACGTTCAAATGTAGTTTGTTTGTTGAATTATTAGTCATTTCTAAGACTTAAGGCACACGTCACTGAAAAAAAATGTTTACTCTACTCTTTCTATTCCATTTTCCTCGAGTCATAATTTTTCACTAAAGCAATTATGTTCTGATTGTAATCAGTTTCTAATGACATTATTTCAATGATATTATTACTAATGTGATTCCATATATACAACAAAATATGTTATCATCAAAAGCACTAAAGTTTTATGAGAAGGTATGTAGCTTTGGGGTAAATATTGGTAACAATTACTCAGAGTCTCAAAATGATGTTTGTAAGCTTATGTCCCTAGCAATTGTTGTCAGAAAAAAAAGATAAAGAACCAACTTAAGTATCTGTTGATGGATTCATGTATATATATATATATATAAACATATATATATATCTGTATGTGTGTTTGTATACATACATATATAACCATATGTATATATAAATGAATTATTTAAACTTTAACAGAGTGACAACTTGACATTTGTGATCTCACAAATGATCCTAAGTGGAATAGTGTATTTAAAATAAGCCATATATAAAAAGATTTTAGCTTGGCACAGCACACTTATGAATGTCAATCTTGTTACTTGGGAGACTGAGGTCTGAGAAATCCTACAGATTCTCATCTCCAAGTACACAGCAAAAGTCAGGAACTGAAGGCATGGTGTACAAGGTAAGTGCTAAATTGCCTTGCAAAAGTGAAGTTCCCAGAGTTTAAGCTGCAATACATTAACATAAATGCAAAAGGATACATAAAGGGATTGAGAGTTTAGTCTAGTGGTAAGAGTGCTTTCCTCACATGTATGAAGACAGGATTCAATTCCTCAGTACCATATACATAGAAAAAAGCCAGAGGTAGTGCTGTTGCTCAAGTGGTAGAGTTCTAGCCTTGAGAAAATAGCCAAAGGACGGGGGTCAGGCTCTGAGATTCAAGCCCCAGGACTGGCAAAAGAAACGAAAGCACAGCAATACCATATAATCTCACTTAAAAAGGCAATATAAAATCATTACCATCACAGAAACAGCATGTACAGATGCACAAGGTTAGTTATTAAGCGTGAAGAGGTAAGAATAGGCACAGAATTATTAAAAGGTAAAAAAGGTTCAATTATTCAAGATCAATAATTTCTGGAGATTAGCTATAGAAGGGATACTGAAACTAATTAGATTTCTAACCATACTACATTGTGTAAAAATATTGATTAATAAAAATATTAAAACACATTATTCTTATCAGAAAAAAGAACATCAGTGATAACATAAGAGGAAAATTTTGGAAAATAATGCATATATTTTATTGATCTGGTTGTGTGGCAGTTACATCTCAGAAACTTGATAATACATACACTAAATAAATACATATATTCATATTCCAATTATACTAAAGTGGCTTTAAAATTAAGATGAAACATTTTTGCAACTGTAAAAATAAAAGAAAATGGTGTAAATTGCAAAATTCACCTAAATATATCTAAGAAAATATCTCCATTTAACTTAGAACTCTTTAAGTCTTCTTAGTTTATGATTTACTCTTTCTCTTAAACTTAAAATAAGTATAATTGATATACAATTAACTTTATAAAATTGGCAAAAATTATTCATATACAATTTATTTTACAGTAAATGAATAAAGCAACTGTAATAAATTTAAATTTCCCTATATTGATTTCATATTTTAAAAAAATAACCGTGCTATGATACTGTCAAAATTGATATACAAATTCAATGCAATCCTGATCAAAATCCAAAATACATTCTTTAATGAAATAGAAGATATAATCCAAAGGTTCATATGGAACAAGAAAAGATCTAGAATGGCCAAAACCATTCCACGCAAAAAGAGCATTGCAGGTGGTATCACAATATCAAACTCTACTATAGAGCCATAATAAAAAAACAGCATGGTATTGGCACAAAAATAGACCAGAAGATCAATGGAACAGAATAGAATATCAAGAAATGGAACCATATACCTATAGTCAACTTGTATTTGACAAAGGAGCCAAAGATATACAGTGGAACAAACACAGCCTATTCAATTACTGGTGCTGGCAAAACTGAGCAGCCACATACAGAAAACTAAAAATTGACCCTAGCATTTTGCCATGCACCAGCATTAACTCAAAGTGGATGAAAGACCTCAATATCAGACTGGAATCCTTGAAACTGCTACATGATAGAGTTGGAGAGACACTGGAACTCACAGGCACAGGCAATAGATTCCTGAACAAATCCCAGGGTCACAACAGATTGGAGAGAGACTCGATAAATGGGGCTACCTAAAAATAAAATGTTTCCACACACATAAAAGCATAGGTACTAAAGTAGAAGGACAGCCAACCAACTGGGAAAAGATATTTACCAATAATACATCAGACAAATGCTTAATATCCAGTATCTACAGGGAACTCAAGAAACTAATCCCCCCCAAATCCCAACAAACCAATCATTAAATGGGCAAGGGAACTAAAGAGAGACTTATCAAAAGAAGAGATTAAAATGGAAAAGAAGCCTATGAGAAAATGCTCATCATCCATGGTCATAAAGGAAATGCAAATAAAAACAACCCTAAAATACCACCTTACCCCAACAAGAATGGACAAGATTTTGAACTCAGACAATGACAGATGCTGGTGAGGTTGTAGAGAAAAAGGAACCACACTGCACTGCTGGTGGGACTGTAAATTAGTTCAGCCACTCTGGAAAACAGTGTGGAGGCTTCTTAAAGAACTGAAAATTGACCTTCCCTTTTATCCCACCATATCACTACTGGGCATCTATCCTAAACATCATAACCCAGGATATGATAAGGATGTCTGCTTAGCTATGTTCATCTCTGCATTATTCACAATAGCCAGGAAATGGAAACAATCCAGATGCCCTATTGCCCTATTGCAGATGAATGGATACAAAAATGTGAAATATATATATATATATATATATATATGTGTGTGTGTGTGTGTGTGTGTGTGTGTGTGTGTGTGTGTGTACACACACAATGGAATTCTACATAGCCAACAGACAAGAAAAAATAATGGAATTCGCAATGAAGTGAATGAATCAAGAGAGAATCATGTTGAGTGAGACAAGTCAAGACCAGAGGAACAAAAGGAGTATCCTTAATATGTGGATGTTGGATCCAAACAATATAAGATCAAGGACTCAATATTTGCATACCTAATGCTATGGACATGGTATTGGAAATATAAACACAACTACATAGACATAAAAATTTATGAGTCTGTAGACATTATGTGTTTTATTACATCGATCCAATATGTATCTATGACATACAAACCCTCAGCCTAATTTTAATTATGTTCTAAAAATCTAAGTGCCAGTGTTTGTATATAGAGATTTCTTTCTTGAATACTTGTTTGTTAAATAAGTCATTTGAAGTATGATGTAAAAATCAATGTTAATATTTTTTTTTTTTTGCCAGTCCTGGGCTTGAGCTCAGGGCCTGAGCACTGTCCTTGGGTTTTCTCAAGGCTAGAGCTCTACCACTTGAGCCTCAGCACCACTTCCGGCTTTTTTCTATGTATGTGGTACCGAGGAATTGAACCTGGGTCTTCATGCATGCTAGGCAAGCACTTTAACCACTAGGCCAAACTCCTGGCCCCTCAATGTTAATATTTTTTAATAAAATTAACCATGCTATGCTAAATTTAAATCCACGTAGGGACCGTTTAGTCTAGTGGTAGTGTGCTTGCCTAGCATGCATGAAGACCTGGGTTTAATTCCTTCCTACCACATATTCAAAAAAAATCTAGAAGTGATGTTATGACTCAAGTAGCAGAGCACTAGCCTTGAAGCCCAGGACAGTGCACAGGCCCTGAATTCAAGCTTTAGGCCTGCCAAAAATTAAAATAAAATAAATAAAAATATGTAGTTATTGATTATTTTCTTTCCCATTGAATATAATCTAAAAATTGGCAAACATGTTTGAAGCCACTTTCTTTAATTTTATATTTTAAATCATTTAAATGTAATTTATTTTCTGGTCCGTGGTTCTATGACATTTCTGTAAACATTATGGAAAATTTTTAAAAGATTAATTATGTGAAAACATAATGATGTCAAACATTTTCATCCTGAATTATAACAAATACAAAAAAATGGTTGAATGAACTAGATGTTTTATGAGACTTTATAATAGTTTTAGAAGATAGTTGCGTGATTTGTAAGTTAGGTATACCATACATCATTCCTCAAACAGTCAGTGCTCTGGAAAATGGTAGATTTGCTTCAATTTATTATTTCATTGATAATTTCTTAGCTCCATGTCTAGCATGCTCTAAATAACATGACTCCTTTTTGATTAAAAAATAAAGAATATAGGGACCAGTTATTATAAAGTAACTGATAAAATGTTGAATTTTAATCAATATTTACTTTTTTCAATTTGAGCATTTGTATATTTGGCAGAAATATAAAATATTATCTTTTAGATGTACCTAATTATTATAAAGTAACTGATAAAATGTTGAATTTTAATCAATGTTTATTTTTTTCAATTTTTTTGCCAATCCTGGGCTTTTGCTCTGGGATTGAGCATTGTCCTAATGCACTCAAAAGCTACATTCATATGTTCACATAGGATGAGACAAAATGAACTCTAGGATATGGAAACAAGAGGTTTATCTTTGTGATTGTTGTTCTTAATGTGCAGCTATTTCTTTTCTTTTTTTTTCCTCTTATGGTTAATCTCATGTGGTTACTGTATCTGACTTTGTTACCTGGTATATTGTATAGCAATTTATTTGTTTATTTGAAATAAGGGAGGGAAGGAAGAAAACAACATAATTGGGAGGAGGTTGGGGGAGGGAGAAGGGAAATAAAACATGAGTGAGAAGGGAGTATCAATGTGTGAGAAGTAATGCACCCACTACCTGACAAATATAATTGTAACCCCTCCATACATAACTCCAATAATAAAATACAAAAATAAAAAACTCAAAAAATATACACAATGAATAACTTGTAAAATGAAACCAATTAAACAATACTTTATAATTATTACATACTAATAAGAATGGAAAATGTAGAGAAAGTTAAATATATTTAAATGAAAATATAGGGAGAGTTGATTGATAGAAACCTTTGTTTTTCTTTCTCTGGTTCTGATCAGTTGTTTCATTTGTGTAAGAATAATTTACATACATGTTCTGAATATTAATAGTTAACTAGATTTTTTTCTTTGCTGTTTCTATCTGCCTCTTCTAACTTGCTTGCTTGATCTTGTTCCCTTCTTTTGTTTTTTTTCTTTTCTTTCTTACTTCCTTTCTTTCTCTTTTCTTTCTTTTTGCTTCTTGGTTTCTTATCTTTCTTCCATTTCTTCTTTCTTTTCTCTTTTCTTTCTCTCTTTCTCTTTGTCTCTCTCTCACTGTTTCCATCCGTCTGTCTTCTTTGTCTCTGTGTCTATCTCTATCTCTGTCTCTCTGTCTCTCTGACTGTGTCTCTTTGTCTTTCTCTCTCTCCCTGTCTCCCCATCTGTCTTTGTCTCTGGCCCTCCTTTTTCCCTGCTTTGAAGGTACAAAAAAACTCAACATCTAGGGTTTGTCCTTGAGCTTTTGTGCTCTATCACTTGAGCCACAGTGCCACTTCCATCATTTTTGGTAAGTAATTGGAGATAAGAATTCTGTGAGTTTTCCTGCCCAGGCTACCTTTGAGATGTGATCATAGGATCTCTACCTCTTTTGTAGCTAGGATGACAGTGAGCCACAGGGGCCTGGTTACCCATCTGTGCTTTGAAAGCAGTATAATAACAAGTGTTTTAAGGTCAGAGCAACCTCAACCTGTCTTTGTTTCTTTCCCACAGTTAAATTTTACTTATGCTTGCTCCACGTAGCATTCTTAAGAAAGCAATAACATAGGAGAATCGGAGAATATGAACAAGTAATAACCCTTTAAAATGAATCATTATACACAAGAAGTATAATACTTTCAAGAAGTTAATGAGAAAAAAATCATGATCGAGAAATACTATTAAAATATTTAAATGTAAAAGTTAATAGCAATAAATTATAGCACACAAGTGCATGGTACATTAAGTTGAGCATCGGGCAATTTTTGAGTAACTGAAGATGTCTTACTTTTGTCATTATAGACAGTCATTAGCTCAATATTACAATCAAGTAATGTTTTTTGTATAGTTCCCTTCTTTGTTCTGCATGCCTTTTTCGCCAATTAAGGAGATAATTTGCAGTGTTTGAAGTTGCCAGTAAAATGTTTGTTAGGACAGAAATTCTAACTTCACTGAACTTCTGATGTCCTAGGAAAGTAAAAGAGCATATTATTTCTGCCAAGAATTGTTGAGCATTTCCTTATTAACATTAATACCAATCTAAAGATTTTCCTTCCCCTTCCTCCTTCCTTTCCTCTCTCTCCCTCTCTCATTACTGCTCTCTCCTTCCTTCCTTCCTTCCTTCCCTCCTTCCCTCCTTCCTTCCTTCCCTCTTCCCTCCCTCCTCTTTCCTTTCTTCTCCTTAAATTTTCTCTCTCTCTCCCTCCCTCTCTGCCTCTCTCCCTCCCCCTCTCCCTCCCTCTCCCTCCCTCTCCCTCCCTCTCTCTCTCTCTTTCTCTCTCTCTCTTTGTCTCTCTCTGTCTCTCTCTTTCCCTCTCCTACAATGTCAAACTCCCTCTGAAACCCAGATTCACTTCCAACTCATTATCCTTTACCTTAGGTTTCCATGGAATTGGGATTACAATGTTTACAGAAAAGGTGTTTGCTTGCTTGCTTGTTGTTCAGGAGATCAAATTTAGGACTTTGCATAGGCTAGGCAATTACTCTTTAGTTTTTTTTTCCTTCTGTCTACCCTTCCTTCCTTCCCTCTTTCCCTTTCTTTCTACATTCCACCTAATTCTCATCCTTCCTTCCTTCCTTTTTACTTTATTTCTTTTTTCTTTGTTTCCTTTTACCTTGCTTTCTTCTTTGTTTTCTTTCCTTCTTATTCTCTTCCTTCTATTTTTCCTTTCTTCCTTTCTTCCTGCCTGTCTTCTTTTCTTCTGTGCTTTTGTCCTTTCTCTCTTTTCTCTCTTTAAGCTTCTTTCCTTTCCTATCTTAATGAAAGATTCCAATATTGGTATGTAACCATCTATCCATTTTTGTAAGTCTTAAATATTTTTTTAACAGATTTAACACCACAGGCCACTACCATGACATTAAAAATGGATGTTTTATTGTCTTTTTCTATAAATCTACAAATCAAATACAAACATGTTAATATTTCATCTAAAAAGTTCTTTATAAAAACATAAAGGAAACTGTATTAGATACTGGTGACTCATGACTGTAATCTTAGCTACTCAGGAGTCTGAGATTCTCAATTCAAAGACAGCATTGGAAGAAAAAAAAATCTGAGTCTTTTTATCTCCAGTATCAAGAAAGGTGAAAGTAAAGATGTAGGCAGAGTGGCTGCTTTCTGTGAGAAATCTGAGTGACAGTAGAACATTTGGATGTCAAGCCCCAATACTGGCAGGTGTAAACACACACACACACACACACACACACACGCACACACACACACATGCACACACATGCACACACACAAAGGAAATATATTTTATGTATGATCTCAATAATTTAACTTTATTCTGCATAAAGTATATCAAATTAACATATTTATTAATCTACATTTGAAAATCTTTCATCAGATAATAATGTAAGAAATTATTCTTGAAATATGTTCTAATCAACATATTTTAATGTTTGATATTTAAATGAAAAATTTGTATTGAAAGATACTTTTTGGTGGGCCAGGAGTTTGGTCTAGTGGTACAGTGCCTGCCTAGCATACACAAAGACCTGGGTTTAATTCCTCTATACCACATACATAGAAAAGCCAGAAGTGGTGCTGTGGTTCAAGCAGTAGAGTTCTAGCATCGAGAAAGCCCAGTGACAGTGCTCATGCCTGAGTTCAAGCCCCAGGACTGGCAAAAATAACATATTTTCTGCTTCTAATTAATAATACAGTGTTTTGACAGAATACAGTTTTGTAAATACCTATGCCTGTCTTAGTGATCTTAGTTCTATTTAGTATTAAATACAAGTGAAATTATACTAACTTTAGGTATATACTTTAATGTCTCTAATATTTATTTTCCTATTTGTAGAATGTGTACCAGGAAAAAGCCGTTAATGATTTATCATGCCTGTAGTCCTAGCTACTCAGGAGGCTGAGATTGGAAGATCAAGGTTTGAAGCCAGCCCAGGCACTAACGAATGAGAGACTCATCTACAACTAATCACTAAAAAACAGAAAATGGGGCTCTAGCTCAAGTAATAGGACAATAGCCTTGAACTGAAGAGCTTAGGGACAGCATCCAGGCCCAGAGTTAAAGCCCAATGCCCCCCCTCAAAAAAAGAACTAACCATAGAACCCCTGTGATATTCTTTTGATAAGTACAGATAGTGCCCGAGTTAGAATTTAAAATTTGATGTTTGATCTGTTCCCTGATTAGAGAGAGATGGCATGATACTCTTATTCAGTGCTGGGTAGGAGAGTAAGTTATACCTACCTGCCACCACATTACAGGGTACACAGCTGGCACTGCATCATGTAGCACTTGACCTACCCAAGCTAGTGGATAAAATAAGTGTGTTAAGCCATGCTTTTACCCATACTTTAAAAGCGTGTTTGGTTTGTCAGCTGCAATGTGCATATTATTTTGACTATGCCTATTTTTAAGTAGTATATCCCAGGAAGAAAATGAAAAAGGTTAGTACTTATATTGTTCTTAATTTAAGAATATTCTGAGATGTAATAGAACTAAAAGACAGGACTGTCCCTTTCCATAGGTTGAACTATGATGCATGCTTGCTAATGCAGGCTTTTCTATAATGGCTCTTCAAAGTTGGCCCACACCAGGCCTATTATTTGTTTCATCAGTCATTTGTGGTGGTGGTTCAGGGAAGGGAGAGATGACCCTAAGCAAGACAGTTATATTGAAGGATCTCAGACAGGCAGTTAGCTTTTGACTGTTCTTTGGGTTAATAAACTCTTCGCTGAGAGAAAGTCAAGAGATCCATGCTATTGTCTGTCCTACGTGGAAGCAACATAGATAATTAAAATTTAATATTTAATCTTATCAAATTTTCAGAAAACTATTTCATTGATAGCAAGTAGTTCCAGTCATGTATGATTCTAAGAGTCATTAGGAGATATTTTTCATTCTTGGAAAAAATAACACCATAGATTATGCACAATGCCCTTGTAAACTCCTAGTGAATTTCCTAGACCAGGAGACAAGGAAGTTTGAAATCTGTGAGTCCACCAGCCCTTGACATTTCCTTGACATATTTTGACATGCTTGATAGTAATATTAATGGTTAAATTCCATTCATCACTGATCCAAAGTGAGAAAGTCATCTTTAAAAATAAAATAAGAGAGCCGGGAGTTTGGCCTACTGGTAGAGTGATCGGCTAGCATGCACAAAGACCCGGGTTTGATTCCTCGGTACCAATACATAGAAAAAAAGCTGAAAGTGGTGCCTAGGCTCAAACAGTAGAGCACTAGCCTTGAGAAAGTCCAAGGACAGTGCTCAGATCCTCAGCTCAAGCTCAGAACTGACAAATAAATAAATTAATTAATTAATTAATAATAAATGGGCCAGGAGTGTGCTCCAGTAGTAAAATGTTTGTCTAGTTTTCATGAAACCCTGGATTCAATTCCTTGGTACCACATACAGAAAAAGGCCAGAGTAGAACTATGACTCAAGTGGCAGAGCACTACCTTTGAGCAAAAATGATTAATGACAGAATTCAGCCCCTGAGTTCAAGCACCAGGATAAAAAAAAAAAGAATCTCAAAAATAAAATAATAAATTACTTTACATGCATGAACTTTTATTAAAACTTCTGCAAGTGGGGAAAGAATTTAAACTCAGTTACTTAAATTCCATTGTTACATTTCTGCAATATAAACTTTAAAAAAGCAAAGTACACATACACGCTCATACACACAAAGAAAAGTAAAATATAGTAGCCACTGTAATTAAAAGGGCATATTACTTAATTAGTTCATCTGAATCTGTGATTTTTATGAAGTTCTATTAAATATAGAAAGATAAATTTGAAATTTAAATTTAATATTCAAACACTGAAATAACTTACTGCTTTTAATTTTTTTCCATATTTTTTATTGTAATTAACAAAAGGGTTACATTATATTCAGCAGATAGAAGGTGCATTACTTCACAAACATTGATACAATTTCTCATGTCTTGGTCCCCATTTCTCTTCCCCCACTTCCACTCCTCATCTAGTATGCCCCCCTTTACTATCTGATTTTAAATAACCAAATACGCATATCTACAATATATCAGATAACAATGTGAAATAATATGAGATGACCAAGGGAAAGCAAAAGAGATGAGAGATAATATAGTACATTAAGGACTACAATCACTCATATGGTTTTTGTTTCTATATTCTGGAGGTCCTTTAATTTAGCGTCATAATACATGGCCTTATGGATCTAGGTTTTCTTCTATGTAAATCTCTGCTAGGAGAGCCCAAGGTTTCTACTGATGACAAATGAGAGAAACCATTGAACCTATGTTCCTTTGAGTCTGGCTTACTTCACTTAATATGATTTTTTCTAAGTCTTCCCATTTCCTTACAAATGAGGCAATGTCGTTCTTTCTGACAGCAGCATAGAATTCCATTGTGTATAAATACCACATCTTCTTCATCCACCCATCAACTGAGGGACATCTGGGTTGGTTCCATATCTTCGCTATGGTAAATAGTGCTGCAATGAACATCGTTGTGGTACTGGATTTAGTATGCCCTTGTTTTTGGACGATTGGGTAAATGCCAAGTAGTGGAATTGCTGGGTCATAGGGGCGCTCTATGTTTACTCTTTTGAGGAACTGCCATACTGCTTTCCATAGTGGTTGAACGAGTTTGCACTCCTACCAACAGTGTAGTAGTGATCCCTCCTGGCCACATCTCCTCCAGAATCTGTTGTTATTAGATTTCTTGATCCTGGCCATTCTAACTGGAGTGAGGTGGAATCTTAGAGTTGTTTTGATTTGCATTTCTTTTATGGCCAGATATGTCAAGCATTTCTTTGTGTGCCCATAAGCCATTCTTATTTCTTCTTCAGAGAAGACTCTGTTTAAGTCTTTAGCACATCTTTTATGGGATGGTTGTTTCTTCGGAGATTAGTTTTGGAGTGATTCAATTTTTTGAGCTGTCAACAAGTTAAAACATCACATGTATACTTACTATATTTTTGCATCTTCCATCTCTCTTTCTGTGTCCCAAAGATATAATGCCAATTACTGAGATTGGTTTCATTATCCAAATATCGAGCTTTCCACTAAACGCCTACACATACTTCAAAATCTGACATTCAGAGCAACTTAACCTTCATCGAACTTAAAAATAACATTTCCACATGGTGACTCTCATGAGCAAAGAGTTTGATGCATGGTGTTAGAGCCATATTTCACATCTTCTCACATATTTAACACACATCCAACAATTTTAGGGCTTTATTCAGATTTTAGCCCTTTAATCAAGCTTCTCATTAATTCATTACTTTGTATGTCATTAGGTAATTAACCCACTCTCTGATTTATGGGAGCTTTTTTTTTACATTTCAGGAGTTTCAATATCCTGTATTTGAAATGTAAAATTCATATGCTTAAATTTAAAAATTATGTAACATGTATGAATTCTAAAATTATGAGTTTTTCGAATCAATTTTTATGTCATAGATAAAATGAAAATTCTTGAAAATTTTTGCTAGCAATTATGAAATCAAAATTTATTTCATTCTTAGTTTAATTCCCACTTATAAATACTATATATTAAATACAGATTTCAAATAACTAAAATGTAAATTAATTAATTGACCCAAGTTTTATTAAGATAAGCAAACCAAAAATGTGTGATTCAAAAATATTATGAACTTTCCCCAAGCCTGAGATATCTTGATTCACTTTGAATAATAATTATATTGCTTAGATAATAATATAACAAGAACTACAGTTTAAGACTAAATTATTTTATTTCAATATTTAATGAAGAGGGAAACTCTTACTATATATTTTAGGCTTTAGTTCACTATCCTGAGATTTATTTCAATCATCTGAATTAGAGAGAAATCTGTATATCTTTTATGGGTAATTATATATGCTAACAATTTTTCATTACAAAGAAAAAAACTTAATTATCTTTGTTATATAACCTTTGTCTTTAATATTACAAAACTAATATATTCTGAATTATTTAAACCTGCATGTAAAATGAAAGCATTGATAAAAACTACCTCTTCATACTAATTAAAAAGACAAGTTTAAAATATTAAGAAAAAATAGCGTGCAATTTAAAAATAAATCGTGGTTAATATAAAAAGCAAAGAAATTTCAAAAACTTCTTTGGTAGTATTTGAAAGTCAAGGAAGAAAATGTTTCTCTTGTACTTTCTTTTGTGACTTTAAGTATAAAGATACTAAGAGTGAAAGATCAAGGGATATTTCCATGACTTTAGTGTCAATTTCTCTTTGCCGAATGTAAGAAAAAATGTAGCTGGGATTTTCTGGAGGTGAGGCACAAAAGCTTAAATAAAGATGAAAACATATTTTACTACAAGGCTCACATTTAATAAAATGTGAATTGAAATGCATTAGAAAGAAATATAATAAAAAGATATTCTTTAAATCTGATACTTAATGATATATTTTGATTCAACTTAAGTACTTCAACCTTAAAACAAAAATCTTACCATATTCCAGGTATGATTTTTAAATCACAGTTGAGAGGGAAGCTTGATATGCCTTTTTAGAAAGATGTATTTGGATGAATATGAACAGCTCCAATTCTTGACCTCTGTGCACCATCATGATTTTACTAAGTTTCCTAGAGATAGTACATCTCCTAGTTTCTTTGTGGCTTACTGGGAACCCTCTCCCCCGCCCACCAAATCATGGCAGAAAACAGACCTTGGACATTGTCTCTGGTGAAATGCTAAGCCCCTTTTTCAGATTCCCTGGCTTATCTTTGTACTCTCATTGTACTTAAGACTTGTTACACAACAGTTCTCATTTGAGACTTTCCTCTTAGAATATACTCGGAGTGTTTTTCGGCCTTAACTTTTTCTGAAAATTATGTCCCCTTGGGAATCCCTATTTTTTCGTTTTGAGGCAGGAGTACTGGGATGAGTGCTAAGGATTTCACCCTTCATAGACTTGGCCTCTACATTTTGATCCTCACTTCAGTTCTATGTTGTACTCCTTGTTTTTGTTTTGTTTGTTTTGTTTTAATTGTGTTTGTTTGTTAGTTTTATCTTTAAACATGACTTAGTTCCCAAGAGCAAGTTTGAGCTGTAACCCAAGTACTTCAGGCATACCTGAATGGATGGGATCACAGTTTCATGCTTCCTCAGTGGAAACTCAGTGTCATGGAATCTTCAGCTCTGGCTGGTCTGGAACTACAGTCCTCCCTTCCTACTTGACTTAGGATGACAGGGGACACTAACGTCTAACTGAACTCGCTCGATTTCTACAGTCCTGTTTGGTACTAGTCAGTCTCCTTCATAGTCTGTTTGAACCTTCCTGCTGGGATACATTTATTTATTTGCACTCTGGGTAAGTTACATCAAATAAAGTGTCCTATTCCAGTCATCTGATTTTCTCATGCTTAACCCTTCTGGGATTAGCCTGGAATCCTAGCTACTCAGGAGGTTGAGATCTGAGGATCAAGGTTCAAAGCCAGCCCAGGAACAAAAGGACCTGAGAATCTTATCTCCAATTAACCTCTAGAAAATTACAAGTGAGGTTTGGCTCAAGGGTAGGAGGGTAGCCTTGAGCTGAAGAGCTCAGGGACAGAGCCTGGTCAAGTAGCATGACACACAGGTGGCAGGTGGCAGGGAAAGAGGATGAGTGTGAGTGCTAGAATGATGAATCTGATCAGATTACATTATATACATACATGAGCATGTGAAAATGAAATAGCTTTTTACAACTAATTGATAAAAATCATGGGGATAATACATTTAAATTATGTGTATTTATTATGCCTAATACCATTACAAAATTTCTTGCTCCTGGTCAACATATTATTTCTCTTGTCAGCTATAAAAATGAATAAATAGATACATGAGTGTAGATTAAATATATATATATACATATATATTCCATATTTCAACATGCACCACTAGGTTTTGCCAGTATGAACCCAGAAACTTATTTAAATTAATAAACCATTAATTATTGAAAAATAAAATAATCTCATGAGATATATGGCTTTTACCTTATATTATATCTTAGTAATGTTAATAATTATTTCAAAGATTTATCCATGATTTAAAATGTTATTGAGAAAAGTATGAATTAATACAACAATAATAAATATTTTATATGAAATCAAAAATCAAAATTTTAGTTTTTGCACTTCATGGAATTCTAAGTTAGTTAAGTTTCTTGGTACTCATCAGATTAGTTTTGGTAAATATTTCTATCTTAGATGACTAAACTGTGTACATTTTTAAATGTCTTTAGAGAAATATTAGAGTGAAAAAATATCATAATCTGTCTTGAGACTGGCTAATTTATAAAGGACAATAATTTACATTTTCATCATTCTAGAGACTTGGAAATACAAAATTATATAGACTATTATAAAAGTATATTTTTCTATCTGTAGCTAAAATTATAGATATAACATAATTCCTCAGACAGAAAATGTCACCATTGACTTTTATCTTTTGAAATGTATAATTATATAATATGGTTTGATAGGTATTTAACTTACTATTATTTAATTCATTTAATATCCATTAAAATATGAATATAGCACCTTATTCAGGGTACATTTTCCAAGATTATTTATTATAGAATTATCTCTTTGTTGAGAAAAAACATTAATGAAACAACTTAGTAAAGTGGTTTAATGATGTTTTACTTTGTATTTTAAAGTAATATATAGATAATGAAATCAATAAAGACTATACCTATGCTAAACAAGTAGACTTTCTGCTACGTACAGAACTTTTAAAATAAAATAAATAAATACCATTTTCTATAAATAGTGTAGTTACAGATCATACACAAAAAGGAACAAAAATAAGATAAAGAGTATATCATGAGATCTTACTGTGTATGTATCAATATCATGTATAAAGAATGTCTAATGAGCTCAAACTATCAATATATCTTCAACTATTGTCTTGAAAACACCTTTTTTTCTCCAGTCCTGGGGCTTGAACTCAGGGCCTGAGCACTGTCCTTGATACTTTTGCTCAAGTCTAGTGCTCTACTAGTTGAGCCACAGCACCACTTCTGGCTTGTGTGTGTGTGTGTGTGTATGTGGTACTGAGGAATGGAACCCAGGGCTTCTTGCATGCTAGGGAAGCATGCTACCACTAGGCCACACTCCCAGCTGTACAGTTTTTTAACAGTTGTTTTATTGGTATTCTAGTTCAAATGTTTCTGGTAAATTTTGAAAGTTGGGACTAAAATTAATTAAAAGTATTTTTTCTTTCTCCTCTTTTTTTCTCCTGTTTCTTGTTTTTCTTCTTTCTTCTACTCCTTCCCTTCTTATTTCTGTCCTTCTCATTTTTCTTTTCTTTATTGTCCTCCTACTACTCCATCCTCCCACATTTCCTTATCTTCTCACTTAATTCTCCACCTCCTTATTATTCTCCTGTATCCTCTTGACAGCAAACTAAGAATTTAAGTAGTTATCACACTCTGCTGTAAGCTAGGGAAACTACACTAGCATCTGAGAAAGTGTAAGATTGGATAGACAAAAGAAGAAAGAAACAAACAAAATTTGCAACACATTTCCTCTCTCCTCCCATCTTATACCACAACTCCAGCAAATACATAGTGAATAGAGTCTCTTGCCACACTTATATCTGTTTTGGAATCCAATAAATACAAATAAAGACAGGGAAATGTTATCAATACTTTGAGTGCTTGCAATTATTTTAGATGTTTCTTAAGTCACACTTAGACAACATATTCTGAAATTCTTCTGCATAGACCTATGCCAAATTCCAATATTTTTATCTCTGGCAGGAAACATCAGATCCATAAGTTTTGACTTCTTGTCTTCTTTCTTAGTCATCCTGTTTATATTTACTTTCCAAAACCTTCTGGAAGATTCTCGGTTTTTATAATGAAACAGTGTGTTTCTTTCATAATGCCTATCAACAGGTTCCCAACTTGTAAGCTTTCCTCTTTAATAATTATTATTAATTTGAAGTGCTGCTCCAAGCAGGTTTAAGTATTTTTTTCCTTTTTTTAATTAAAGATTTTTTATTGTGATTAATAGAAGGGTTATATTATATTCACCATATAAAAGGTGTATAACTTCACAAACATTGATACCATTTCTCATGATATGGTCTGCATTTCCTTCCCACCCTCTCCCCGCTTATCTTGATTTCCCCCCTTCCCTATGCAATTTCAAATAACCAATTAAGCACATATAAAATATATCACAAAGTGAAATATTGTAACAATATGAGATAAGCAAGGGATGGCAAAAGAGATGAGAGATAACATAGTATATTAAGAACAACAGTCATTCATTATATGGCTTTTGTTTCCTTGTCCTGGAGGTCCTTATATTTAATGTCATACTATTTGGCCTAATGTCTCTAGATTTTGTTCTATTGTAAATCTCTGCTAGGAGAGCCCAAGGTTTCTACTGATTATGACAAATGAGGTAGACTATAGGGCCTATGTTCCTTTGAGTCTGGCTTACTTCACTTAATATGATTTTTTTCTAAGTCTTCCCATTTCCTTACAAATGGGGTGATGTAGTTCTTTCTGACTGCAGCATAAAATTCCATTGTGTATAAATAACACATCTTGTTGATCCACTCATCAACTGAGGGACATCTGGGTTGGTTCCAAATCTTTGCTATGGTAAATAGGCTGCAATGAACATCACTGTTCTAGTGGATTTAGTATGTCCTTGTTTCTGGACGATTGGGTAAATGCCAAGTAGTGGAATTGCTGGCTCACAGGGGAGCTCTATGTTTAGTCTTTTGAGGAATTGCCATACTGCTTTCTAAGTGGCTGAACAAGTTTGCACTCCCACCAACAGTGTAGTAGTGATCCCTCCTGGCCACATCCCCTCCAGCATCTGTTGTTATTAGTTTTCTTGATCTACAGAGCAACATCTTAATGAAATGCAGATTACATTTAAATCACTAAGTCTATATTATGTGTCCATCATGTTGTAGAAGTTAAAAGGTTAAGAAAAGTGGTCTAATGAGTATAATTACTGAGTAATCGTTTGAAATTCTGCTAAGTTTTTAAAGCAGGAAAATACTGATATATTTAGTTGATAAAACAAGAAGTAAGGAATGAAGGAAGCTAGTAGCAAATAAAGCATCAACAGTTACCTTGGAACATCAAGAATTGAGGAAGTTTTTATTTCATTACCAAAATGAGAAAGCAGACTGGAAAATTACCTTAGATTGTAACAATACCCCTTTTGGTTATAATGTTTGCAGTCTTGGTTTGGATTCTTCTTTTTTTTCCATGTAATATTATGTTCCCCTCTATACTCCTTTTGGAGTTACAGAAATATACTATGTAATAAATTTCCTATTGTAATAAAAATTATTAATTTTGAGCTATATTCTAGTGGTTCACACTTGTACTCCTAGCCACTGAAGAGCATGAAGTATGATGACAGTAGTTTGAAGCCAGAGTAGACAGGCAAGACTGTAAGACTCATATCTCCAAGTAATCATTAAAAAAAAAAAGAAACAGAAGTGGAGCTGTGGTAGAAAAAATAGCATAGAGCCAAAAAGCTAGGGGTGAATTCAGAAGTCCTGGAAAATGTATTAGGATGATTTTAAACATTGGTTTAAATTGGTTGTCACTCTTTAAATTAAATGTCATTTAAAATTAAAACAGAAGAACACCTTTTTTCCTTTCTCACACTAACAAACTGGTTCTCTGATGTTACAGACACTTCTACCCTCAAAATAACTTATTTTAGTATAAATATATACATATACATATATATACACGAAGGATTTCATGTTCATGTACACATGATCTCCTTTCTATGTATTGCATATTAGGTGTAATAAACACATCATTTCCTGAATGAAGCTGGAGTGACATATTTTTTGAGTCATAAGTTGTTTTTTTATTAAAGAATTTATTAACATTGATTTTTACATCATATTTCAAATGACATGTTTAACAAACAAGTGTTCAAGAAGGAAATCTCTATATACAATCACTGGCACTTAGTATTTAGAACATAATCAAAATTAGGCTAAGGGTTTGTATATCATAGATACATATTAATTTATGAAATAAAACATTATGTCTATAGAGTCATTGGCTTTTATGTCTATGTAGTTATGTTTGTGTTTCCAATACCATGTCTATAGCATTGGGTATGCAAATATTGAGTCCTCGCTCTTGTACAGTTTGGATCTAATATCCACATATTAAGGATACCATGCGCCTTTTGTTCCTTTGGTCTTGACTTGTCTCACTCATCATGATTCATTCTAGATTCATCCACTTCCCTGCAAATGCCATTATTTTATCTTGTCTGTTGGCTGTGTAGAATTCTATTGTACACATACCACATTTTCTGTATCCATTCATCTGCAGTAGGGTATCTGGAGTGACATATTTAAATCCTACCTTCAGCATCTATCTTATATATATTCATAATTTCTCATTTTTATTTTGTATTTCACACCACTAACACCACTGATAAATCCGACAGGACTTACTTAACTCAATACCTTTTCTAGCTTGCATGTGGAAAATATTCATATATCTCACTATTTCACTTCCCTTAAAATATTTAGGGATCATTACTGTTTTTAGTATATGAGCTTGACACAAACTAAGGCTTGAATCAAAGGACAGAGGGAAACATTTCTTCATATTTTCTATAAATATAGATTTTATTAAAATTTTCATATATATATATCTTCCAATGACTTACTAAAAACCAGGCTATTGATCTTAGGACATACATGTTTACATGTCTATATGAAAATAAAACACTATACCAATGAAGATGTCCTGTGTCTAGCTATGTTATCTGATTCACACCTTGCATTCTGACAATTGCATGTCACTGAGCTTATATCTCTCTTGCTCATTACAGAAATTCTTCTGACAAGGAAAGAGAAAGGAATTCCCCTGAGAAATTGCAGATTTTTCAGAACTTAGTAGTATCAAAACTGCTCAATTCTTCCTAAGCACAAAGTTCCATCTTCCATTCCTTCTTTAATTCTCCAAATCCACAAGAATTCGTACAGCTTTCTTGTTAGTGTGTGTTTATTAACTCTCTGCCTTTAATCCTAGTGCTATGAAATGTGGCCTTCTTCATTAATGCTTGTATCCTCACCTTTTACATTTCTAGGATGATAGCCCCAGATTTTCATACATGTCTGTCATACTTTAAGAACCTATGAAAACAAAAACAAAAAATGACAACAAAACAAAGACTTCATTGTTCTGGAAGCTTTAATATGCCCTTGTTTCTGGACATTTGGGTTAATGCCAAGGAAGGGGATTGCTGGGTCACAGGGTAGCTCTATGTTTAGTCTTTTGAGAACCACTATCTGCTTTCCACCATGGTTGAACAAGTTTACACTCTCACCAACAGTGTAGTAGAGATCCCTCTTGGCCACATCCCTGCCAACATCTGTTGTTATTAGGTTTCTTCATAATGGCCATTCTAACTTGAGTGAGGTGGAATCTTAAAGATGTTTTGATTTGTATTTTTTTGTATGGCCAGAGAGGTTGAGCATTTCTTCATGTGTCTATAGACCATTTTATTTCCTCTTCAGAAAAGTCTCTCTAAGTCTTAGCCCACCTTTTAATGGGATGGCTGTTGCTTTGAAGATTTGTTTTTGAGAAATTCAATATTTTTTAGTTGTAGGTATATTTCAGATATGAGGCCCTTGTCTGTTGTTTGGCTAGTGAAGATCTTCTCCCACTCTGTGGGATTTTTATTTTACTTGCTAGCTATGTCATTTGTCATACACAATGTTAATTGCAGCATTATTTACCATAGCTAAGATATGGAAACAACCCAGATGCTCCTCAGTAGATGAATGGATCACCATGATGTGGTACTTACTCACTGGAATTCTATGCTGCTCTCAGAAAGAATGACATGGACACACTCATAAGGAAATGGAAAGACTTGGGGAAAAAATCACATTAAGTGAAGTAAGCCAGACCAAAAGGAATCTAGGCTCCATGGTTTCCCTCATTTGTAATAATTAGTACACATCTAGGATTCTCCTATCAGGGGATCACAATACCTTAAAAAGCTATGTACATATGGTTATAAAGAATGATATTAATGAATTCCATATCCTAGAACTCTAGGTTATGGAAACAAGAGGTTTACCTTTGTGACTGCTCTTCTTAATGTACTATGTGAAGTTATTTCTGTTCTCTTTTTTTCTACTTGTGGTTAACCACTCTTGCTACTGTATCTGACTTAGTTACCTGATATACTGTGTGTGTGTGTGTGTGTGTGTGTGTGTGTGTGCGTGCGTGTGTGTGTGTGTGTGTGTATTTGTTTATTTGAAATAGGAAAGGAATGGGAAAAACAAGATGAGTGAGAGGGGGAGAAGGGGGGAAAGAAGAACAAAAACATATGAAGAGGTATCAAGGTTCAAGAAGTAATGTACGCACTACCTGACGAATATAATGCTAACCCCGCTATACATTTTCCTGACAATAAAATACAATTAAAAACAAATCAACCATCCAAACTAACAAAACAAACAAAGACTTCTACAGAACATTTGGACTTCCTCAGGAAGAAATAGCAGCTCACAGATCTTTGCAGAGGACAGGGCACGAGAAGACAAATAAACTAATTTCACATGTTTGCGAAACAAGTAAAGTTCTATTTACTTTAAGATATAAGTATATAAGAGTATACACAGAGGTTCTTGGTATTCAGATGGTCTTTCTTTATCTTGTGCTTTGACTCCAAAAGTTCAGTTCGTTTATCTCAAAGTTAAAAAAAAAATCTTCACAATTATCTTAATGGAAAACAAATGCATTCTACTGAATTAATCATTCTGTCTACACAAAATGGTTGTTGAGTATGCACTGGATGTGTTTCATTGAGAATTAAAAGCATTCCATGGAAAACGTAAATCTAAATTTCAATGTCTTGTTCTACAATTAGTTGCAGTTTTTAGGATATAGGTAGTATGAAGTAACATTAACTTGGTTTTGTATTTACTTATGTATTTATTTATTTATTTTGTTTGTCTCTTAGTTAGTTCTGGGTCTTGAACTCAGAGCCTGGACCCTATCCTTCAGCTTCTTTTGCTCAAGGTTAGCACTCTACCACCTGAGCCAAAACACCACTTTTGGCTTCTGCTTCTTATGTGCTACTGAGGAATTGAACCGAGGGCTTCAGGCATGCTAGACAAGCAATCTACAACAAAACTGCATTCCCAGCCTGTGGTTTTTCTTTATATATGATAAATATTCTATAAAACTGACATACTCTAGAAAACAAGTTGTTAACTTTTCTGGAACATATCTGAGTGTCACCTTAATTTGCACCATTTAACAAATGAAAACTTTTTTACTGTATAAGCCACTCTTTCTATAAAATAAGCTAATATTTTATTTATAAATGTGACATTTCTGTTTCTAATGTCCCATCTTATTATGCATTTTAAAAAAAAATACTGTTAGTTATCTATCTCTACCCAAGCCCATTTGCATTTCTGCAAGAAAACACACAAGCTTAGGCAATATGTAGAGTTTTATATTTTTCTTTTCCTTGGGCTTGAAGGTGTTTACAAACAGCAAGAAGCAGGCATTGTGGTGGAAAGACAGGAACTGTAACACACCAAGGCAAAGAAGTAGAAAGGGAACCTAACAATGGACATAATAATCCATGTGTGAGCAATGAGGAGGCAAGGGACAATATTAAAGCAGCTGGCATTGCCACATGTATCTGTTCGTACAAATACTAATGTACTCTTGCCAGATCTGAATATTCCTACTGAGAATTAATTGATAGGAATTGGAACTTAGAACAATAAGACTGGATTCTTAAAATTATAATGTATTAGCAATTATATTTAAATATCTTTTGTCTTCTCTTTCTCCCTTTCTTTTCAATTTTTCTCCTCTTTTCTTTCCCTTGAACCTGGTTTAGGGCCCCAAATTTTTTTTGTTTATCATCACTCTATATTATTTGCCAACAAATAGTAAAATAGCACATTCTGTTTTACAAGATTGCTGTGAACCAACAGGGATACCATCCAAATCAGGAAAACTCTGCATGCCAAAAGAAGGAGGTAAAAATAAGTGCAGGGAATTTTAAAAGAACCAACATTTCTTCTTACAATTATCTTTTTTCATACATTTATTGTAATTAATAGAAGGGTTATATTATACTCACCAGATAGAAGATGCATTACTTCACATACATTGATACTCTTTCTCATGTCTTCGTCCTGATTTTCTTTCCCCAACCCTGCCCATAATCTTCTTTTCCCTCCTTCCCTATCCAATTTCAAATAAACAAATAAGCATATATATGATATATCAGATAACAAGGTGAAATACTGTAACAATATGAGATAGCCAATGGACAGCAAAAGAGATGAGAAATAACATAGTACATTAAGGACAACAATTACTCATTATATGGCTTTTGTTTCTATATCCTGTAAGTCCTTTCATTTAGCATCATACTATATGGCCTTATGTACCTAGATTTTGTTCTATTGTAAATCTCTGCTAGGAGAGCCCAAGGTTTCTACTGATTATGACAAATGAGGAAAAAAATTGAACCTATGTTCCTTTGAGTCTGGCTTACTTCACTTAATATGATTTTTTCTAAGACTTTCAATTTCCTTACAAATAGGGCGATGTCATTCTTTCTGTCAGTAGCACAGAAGTCCATTGTGTATAAATACCACATCTTGTTGATCCACTTATCAACTGAGGGGCACCAGGGTTGGTTCCATATCTTTGCTATGGTAAAAAGTGCTGCAATGAGCATCAAAGTGCTAGTAGATTTAGTGTGTCCTTGCTTCTGGATGATTGGATAAATGCCAAATAGTAGAATTGCTGGGTCATAGTGGAGTACTATGTTTAGTTTTTTGAGGAACTGCCTTATTGCTTTCCATAGTGGTTGAACAAGTTTACATTTCCACCAGAAGTGTAGTAGTGTTTCCTCCTAGACACATCTCTTCCATCATCTGTTGTTATTAGATTTCTTGATCCTGGCCATTCTAACTGGAGTGAAAAATGAATCTTAGAGTTGTTTTGATTTGCATTTCCTTTATGGCCAGAGATGTCAAGCATTTCTTCATGTGACCATAAGCCATTCTTATTTCTTCTTCAGAGAAGACTCTCTATAAGTCTTTGGCCCATCTTTTAATAGATGGTTATGTTTTTGGAGATTACTTTTGGAGTGATTCAATTTTTTGAACAGTTGATATATTTTAGATATGAGCCCATTGACGGTTGTATGTTAATGAAGATCTTCTCCCACTCTGCAGGCTTTCTAGTTAATTTGATAGCAATGTCCTTTGCCATACAGAAGCTCTGCAGTTTAATGCAGTCCTGCTTATCCAGACTTTCTCTCATTTGTTGAGTTTCTGGGTCCTCAAGAAAGTTTCGACCAGTGCCAAGGAGACCTAGTGTATCTCCTATTCCTTCTTGTAAAGTTTGCAGTGTATCTGCTTTTACCTCGAGGTCTTTAATCCATTTGAAGTTAATCCTGGTGCAGTGTGACAAAGAAGGATCCAACTTTAGTTTTCTGCAGGTGTTTAACCAGTTCTGCCAGCACCACTTGTTGAAGATCCTGTCTTTCTTTCAGTCTATTTTTTTTTTGGCTCCCTTATCAAAAATTAGGTGGCCATAGTTCTGTGGGTTAATATCTAGATCCTCTGGTCCATTCCATTGGTCTTCAGGCCTGTTCTTGTGCCAGTACCAAGCTGTTTTGCTCACTATAGTTTTGTTATAGAATCTAAAGTTCGGTATTGAAATTCCTCCTGTGCTGTTCTTTCTGCTAGGAATTGTTTTTGTTCTACGGGGTCTTTTATTATTCCATGTGAAATTTTGGATTGCCTCTTCTATTTCTTTAAAGAATGACATTGGGATCTTGATGCGGATTGCACTGAATTTGTAGATAGCTCTTGGCAAGATTGTCATTTTCACGATGTTAATTCTTCCAATCCAGGAGCATGGCGGGGGGGGGGGTCCATTTCCTCATTTCTGCTTTAATTTCCTTTTTCAGGGTTTAAAGTTTTCATCAAAAAGGTCCTTTACCTTCTTAGTTAAGTTAATTCCTAGGTACTTTATTTTCTTTGAGGCTATTGCAAAAGGAGTTGCTTTTCTGATTGTTGCCTTGTTCCTCTCATTGTTGGCATGTAGGAATGCAGTTGATTTTTGAGGGTTAATTTTATACCCTGCTATGTTGACAAAGTTTTGTATCAGCTTAAGGAGCTGGGAGTGGAGTCTATAGGTTTCTTGAATTACAGAATCATGTCATATGCAAAGAGGGAAAATTTCGCTTCCTCTTTCCCTATTGGATCCCCTTTATGTTTGCTTCTTGCCTTATTGCCCTTGCCAAGAATTCTAATACTATGTTAAAGAAGAGTGGAGAGGGTGAGCATCCTTGTCTCATTCCTGATTTTAGAGGGAATGGCTTTAGCTTTTCGGCATTAAGTATAATGCTAGCTCTGAGTTTGTCATACACTGCCTTTATTACATTGAGGAATGTTCCATGAATCCCTAGTTTCTCCAGAGCTTTAACATAAAGGGAAGTTGGATCTTGTCAAATTCCTTTTCTGCATCTATTAAGATAATCATGTGATATTTTTCCTTGCTCCTGTTGATGTTTTGAATTATATTAATTGATTTGTGTATTTTGAATCAGCTTTGCATCCCTTTCATGAATTCTGTTTGATCATAGTGTATGATATTTTTGATAATTTGCTATAGACGATTAGTCACTCTTTTGTTGAGAAGTTTTGCATCAGTATTCATTAAAGAAGTAGGTGTATAGTTCTCTTTCTTAGATGAATGCCTGGCTGGTTTTTGGATGAGGGTTACAGTCACTTTGGAGAGTGAGTTTGGCAAAGAGCCTTTGTTTTTAATTTTGCTCAAGATCTTGAGCAGTATTGGTGTGAGCTCTGCTTTGAAGACCTTATAGAATTCAGGTGTGACTCCATCTAGGGTCTTGTATTTTTAAGGCAAGTAATCTATCACTGAAATATATTCACACTCTTTTATTTGCATTAATATCGTTTTTAAACTTTTATTTTTTATTATTTAAAATGAATTTGTGTTTGTGTTTGTGTTTTTTATGTGTGTTGTATGCGAGATGAAAGAGGAAGACCTAAAATTTCTGAGCCTATTATTATTTTCAGAGGCTGAATTTAATGATGGGTATGAGGAATTAGTTGCCCATTTACTAAATAGTTCTCTAACATGTTTTTGTTCATGGCGATCCACCTGCCTTTTGTCTCTTGATTAGGTACTTAGCAATTTTCTCTCTAGTGCCCTGAAAGCATTGGAAATAATTTTACTTTTGGTCCGTCGGGATTCTTTTGTCATAACTCTTACAGCTTTTTATATCATAGCTTTCATCTTTATTGCTTTCATTATAAAAGCAAAGCATTTTCTCTTTCTTTAGATAGTACTGAGGTATGCTTGAAAAACAGGTACTTTACTGCACTCTCTTCCAGCATTTCTATTTATGTTTTCATTTTCCCAGTGGTATTTCTATGTATGCCCTGATGGCATTGACCACTATTGTCTACTGATGTTAGTTTGTGTCACTGGAGATGACAGGCATTTTTTAACATTTCCATGTATCGTGTTTCCCTCATGGCCAGGGGAAAGTGAGCTTGTCTGTCATTGATCAAAATAAAATCTGGGAGATATTTTGTTTTGCATAGGATGGACTTGAATCATGATCCTCTGAAATGCCACCAAAATAGCTAGGATTACAAGCTAGTTACACAATACCTGTCTTAAAATAATATGCATTAGGGCTGGGTTTCAGTAGTTTACTACTGTAATAATATATACTCTGGAGGATGAGATCTGGGAATTGTAGTTCAAAGAAGCTTAGACAGACAAACCCTTGAAATTTGACTCTCCAATTAACCAAAAAGCTGTAAATGGAATGAGCTATACTTAAGTGGTAGAATGCCAGATATGAACTAAAGCCAATGCAGTAGGAGTTTAAACCCTGATAACATCAAATTGCTTTGAATATGTTATTAAGTATTAAGTATTAAGTATTATATATTTATATGTATAATTAAAATATCAAAATAATTTTGTTTTAACATATTATTGAATAGAACATTTTTCTCATGAATATTATTAGTCACTTCAATATTTTTAGAAGCTCTCTACAGAGAAATCTGGTATGTTTGAAGTAAGTCAAAACAAATCATCAAGAAATGGGTGGGGGTAGGAAGAGGGAAAGGTGTTAGAAACATGAGAATGTCTGAGAAGTAATGTATCCACTACTGGACTAATGTAATGTAACCCCTCTGTATATCACCTGACAATAAAAATAAATAAATAAATAAATAAAACAACTAATATAAGCTGAGAAAAAAATCCAAAAAGAAAATATTGCTGAAATTTTGGGCTTACTTAATTTTCTTGCTGTCCATGCCAACCTTTCCTTGTACGTAGCCTCCTCACTTGTTTTATTTTCTACTATTTGAGTATATCTGTGTGATCTTAGTCTCTTCCTCTGTGCTGTCCTTCATTACAAATGCTCCCAGGGACTTAAAACCTCCTAAGGTCACTTTGAAATGGCCTCCTACTCCAGCTTCCGGCAGATCAAGTCCTTGGTTTCAGAGACCTGCAGAGACTTTGAAGTTATTGAATCACTGCCCATGTGATTTTTTTTCTTGTTTTTTCTTATATTTTCCAGTAGAGCACTGGGACTGTAAACTATTCTATGTGACCTGAACATTGCAGGTGTCTCAAAATAGGATTAGCAATTGCCCACTTGAGGTTATAGGGACATACTATCCTGAGATCATACCATGTAATCTTCAAGATAGAAGTTTAAGTTAAACAAGTTTATGTATGAACCTGGCCATAAACATGGTGCATTTACTTAATCAAATTGTTCAGTGTTCACTTTTGGTTTATTAATTCTCATTCCCCCCCCCCAGAAAGGCAGTTTAAAATAGGCTTAGGAGAGTTTATCTTTGTCTGTCTATCTCTCTCTTTTACACACACATACACACACCCCACAAAGGAATTTCCAGATGAGAATATAGTATGCTATCATGGCAGAATCAGAAACAGCACTTGCACTTGGATAGTTGTACTATTTGGCATATGTAGCCAAGTTTTCCTATTTAAATCATGCTTTTATTTATCATTTGCTTGTTTATTCATATACTTATTTTTGGTAAAGTTCTTGATATTCTGAAGAAAGCTCAGAGGAGATACAGGTTGTTTAAAGTAAATATTTCCTGGGTAAAATGAAGTTAAGGCAATAAGCATTCTGATGTACAGCTTTTCTCTTCCCTAGCCTTAATGTTTCCCCACCCTTGGCAGCCCAAAAAAATGGAAAATTGCACTTCAAACTGAACCCTTGACAAAGCTGCAGTTTTTCAACCACAGTTTGACCTTTTCTTTCCATTTTCATGGTAGAGATCAATCCCAGGTCCTCACAAATGTTTGGTAAGTAATTTGCCAATGATTCACAATCCAAGATTCATGAAAAGATTTCTCTAATCAAACATTGTACATAAATTTTGTAAAACAACTTAATGTATGACTCCACTTCTGAATTGAATTTGTCTGTTCTCTGAGCTATTGTGAGAGCTACTGAAGGAAAAAAAAGTAATGAAAAAAAAGTCTCCATCCTAGAGTATTGGCTGTATGATGGGGTAGCTATGTTTGATACAAAGAGAGTTTAATGGTAGGGGAAAGCAATGTTTGATTTCATGTCTCTAAAACTTAAGCAAGCTAAAGAGAAGAAAATATTTAGTAAGGCTTATAAATTATACATTTAAGGATTTCCATAAATTTAAGTGATACAAGAGAAACAACACATTTAGATGTTTCTCTGATAGCTATAGCTATCATTATGATAGCTATCATTAGCTACCTTAAAAATGCTTTTATTGCATTTTGAAGCCTGATGTTGGTGGCTCTTGCCTTTCATCGTAAGTATTCAGAAATGTGAGATCTGCAGATCATGGTTTAAAAGTAGCTGAGAAAAATTCTGCAGTCTTATCTACAAATGATATGCAAAAAGTCAGTGTCCCAAGTGGTTGAGCCCAAATTGTTGAGTGAAAATAAACAAGCATGAAGCTTTTTATTCAACTGCCAACACCAGCACACACCAATTCTTTTTGAAATTACATATGATATATGATATGATTGATATATTAATATGAATGGTGATGTGATTACATATCGCCTCATTGCTTTAATAATACTGTGAATGTGTGTATAATTTTGTTTTTTACACAAAGAATTTTTTGCCTTATCATTTTTAGGTGCCATACGAAAAATCCCTGTGGCATACACAGATGCTTCCACATTGCTTTTTGAAAAGTTAGTGCTATTTACACTTTAACTTTTTCCATAAATCCAATACATGAAAGATACATTGAATTTTCATTTAGTTTTATGAATTCATTTTAAAGCAAATTTTATTTATGTGTGTGAATCCATCTCTAGACACAGTTATTTATTGATTCTTATATTAATTTATTAATTTATTTATTTTGGTGGTACAGAATATGGAGTTAAGAATGTTGAGCTGTCAGGTAGGTTTCCTGCTGATTGAACTAAGTCTCCATCGCTTTTTCTTCTGATTAATGTTGAATTAGTATTATTTTTTTAAAAAATTTTTTATTTGGCCAGGCCAGCATTAATCTCAGTCTTCAATAATCCCATTTCCAATTTTTCCCCATTTGGAGTAGCATTAGAGGTAAGTTTCATCATACTCATATGTTTTTTAATTGTGATGAAATCTCATGAATTTTTGCCGAAGCAAAGATGGAACTTTCATTTTTTCTATCTCTGCCTCCCTCATAGCTGAGATGACAGTTATGAGGCAAAGCCACCTGGTATAATTTGAATTCTTGATGAACACTTACTTTAAAAGTTCCATGTCATACTATTCTTGAAAATGATATAGTCCTCCTAGGCACTTAAAAATCGAAACCATTTATTTTGCTACTTAATTATTCAAGCATACATAAAAGTACAGACATAGCATTGCTCTACTCAAGTAGTAAAAGTAAAGGAAATCAAGTAAACACAACTATATATTTGTAGGATGCTGCATAAAATAGTACAAATGCGGGGCCAGGAGTTTGGCCTAGTGGTAGAGTGCTTGCCTAGCATGCACGAAGGCCCGGGTTCAATTCCTTGGTATCACATACATAGAAAAAAGCCAGAAGTGGTGCTAAGGCTCAAGTGGTAGAGTTCTAGCCTTGAGAAAGTCCAAGGACAGTGCTCAGGCCCTGAGCTCAAGCCTAGGACTGGCAAAAACAAAAACAAAAATAGTACAAATGTAAAAAGGATATACTGAAAATATACTCTAACTAGTCTCATTTGTTTATTGTATAATATAGGTGTAGCTCAACTTTTACTAAAACTACAAAAAATTGAAAATATTTACGATAACTTCTACAGTCAACTGTGTATGTACATATGTATTCAAGGGAGTGTGAGAAAGTATTATTATACCTTCTGCTTCTATTTCAATCTTGATTGTAAGTTTATATTTTTACTGCAGTCTATTTACAATATATAAATTTAGAGAAGTACATAAAAATACACAAATTAAATAAACATGAGATTGTTAATAATTCCACAAGTATACCACCTCAAAAAAAAGTTCTAGCCCAAGCAAACTAAATTTCCTCCCAGTAAAATGTAAAATAATGCTCCACTCTGTGTTGAGGTACCTTTTATCTTTATGTTTAGTTTATATTGTTACAGAAACCATTTTAAGCAGTGCTGCATTTTCACATTCTCACAGAGGTATCTTTGAAGAAAACAAGATGTACTTCAATTTATACGTGAGCAAATGGCCTGAAATATGTCCTAGATTTTTCCTACAGATTGCTTTCAATAGAGGTATAATAGGAAATCCTTCAGGTTTCTTACAAGTTCTTATATAGTTTTATATTAGAATTAATTAAGCAAAAATTACCTTCGTGGTTTTCTGCATTACCTTTGTAAATACCATTCCATGTTAACAACTGTTTGAAGCAGGAACAACCACTTTGTTATTCTCAAAATCTGCTTTAAATATTGGCTGAAAAACCCTCCTACTCACAGCTAAGATACTGTTTGTTGTCTACTTTAAAGGCTCCTTCCACTTTCCCATTGTGAAAATTATGGTGTTTAGAAAACTCTTTGTCTGTGGCTATTTTATTTTAGGAGCCAAGGAGAGAGACATTCTATTTATTTTCATCCATTTGCAATTGACAATTTATGTGAAAGCTCATTTCTGGGAAGATGATGATAACTCTAATTAAATAGCTTGTCAGGAAAGCATTTGCTTTAGCAGATCTGTTACTACCATAACCTCAGCCAATTTTCAAGCTGATGTGTTGATGGATTTGTCCTGCATTTGTACCCTGCATCAATTCTTATATTCTTTCATCTGCATCAAGTGTATAATTTTGAAAGATCACTACCATCTCATAGAAATTTACTTTATCTGGAAAAGAATAATTACAGCCTATTTAAAACTCAGATCAAATCTCAGTAAAAAAGAAGTACTGATATTTAAAGATAATTACAATTTAATCCTAGATCTGATTAAAAAGGCCAGGGGCTTTTTATAGATGATAATCAACACTTTTGATACTTATACTTTTAATTAAAGGAATATAATTTACTCCACATAGTTACATCATAATTCAAATAGCTAACTTACCTTATAAATTGCTGGATTTATTCCTTCTCTATCTCTTGCATTTGTACTAAAATTTGGAAGTATGAAGTATCCTGATATTCAACCTCTAAGACAAAACATTTTCCATTTTTTCCTCGATTCTAAACTACTTCCAAATGATCCAAAGTAAAAGTTAAAACATGCAGATGAACCAGAGAGTCACTTTTCTTCTTGATGTGATAGTCAATGTCAGTGTCTTACAATCTATTACTTCATTAACCCCAGCACACAAAAGATCAAAGTAGAAGTTGTACTTGCTGCCAGCAGTACAGTTATTTAAGAGAAAGAGCATGAAGTTGAATTAATTGATGTCCCCACTAAATGTGTGAGCCCTTCATTAACAAGCTTCCTCTAAGTAGAGAGACATCAAGATGAAAGCTCTGCCCCGCACTTATCCACATGTGGTTATGATTATCACACCAACTTCTCAAGAAAACCTTCTTCCTCTCTTCATATCAATTACTATTTACAATTTTTATGAAGGTATTACATGTATGTCTGTTTGCGACACTTATTTGGAGATTTTCATATTAATCACTTTTTCAAGAATTTATATTAATCAGTTCTGATGAAATGTGAAATAGTGTAAAAATCATGCAAATGTAACAAATATAAAAATCCTAACATCAGAGAGGAAACAGTAAGCTGTAAAATCATAGCTGGGGTACTAAATGATACAAATTCTGAATTGTTGATGGTGAACTGAAATATCTTACAGGATATAACTAACAGATAAACTGTTTATGTTAGTATTTCAATAGTGAGATAAATGAAAAGTTGGTAGGAATTATTTAAAATTAAATTTACTTAAAATTTATAAATGGATAAATGTGTTTCACTATTTCAGAATACACTGAAACCCAGTAACTTGGTACATTATAAATATTTAATACATCTGAACATTTCAAATGCTTTAGGTTAAAGTGGAAGTAGAGAAGTAAGACAGGTAGAAATAAAAAATATTAACAGATGTAACAATGTTTAATTTCATTTTAGCAATAAATGCATTTGTTTTCAGTGGCTGGGAGAATGTGTATTGTAATGTTCATTAGAGTAGTGATATATAATTTTGATTCTTGCTACTCAGAAAGCTGAGTTCTTGAAGGCCATGTTTCAAACTCAACCCTCAATAGAAAAGTCTATGTGACCCCCTTCTCCAAAATAAGTAGCAAAAATCATGTTGTAAGTATATCTCAAAAGAAAGAATGCCAGCTGTGAAGCATAGAATGCAAAAAACCAGTATCTAACTTCAATATTGTAACAAAAAATGTCTATTGATTATATTTGTCCAGATACCAATTTTCCTTTGTTCTTTCATTGCAGCTGTGGATATTATCAAGAATTAGGTAGTTTGGAAAAAACAAACTTATATTTCTAATCAGAATTAAATCATAGGAATCTCATTGTTGGAGGCTTCATGGAAGAAGGTGTTCACCTGAGATTTTCAGCTTCCAGGGCCTGACTTTGTAATTTAAATTTTCAAAAGACCTTCTCCACTTTCAGAACAAACTTCTGGCCTACTCTTCTTTTTTCATCCTTCTGACCCACATGTTTGAGTTTCTGTGGCTACCAAATAGGAAAATGCAATTAATTGTCAACAAACACAACCTCACCAATCAGTACACAGCTTAAATAGATACATCTTCAAATGTAGCCATACAAATAAGCAACAATGACATTAAGAATAGCACATTTAAAATCATGTGATTTAAGATATATGATAATCAGGGGGGAAATAAAGAAGATAAAAATAAATGAAAATTGGGAAAAGCAATTCTCATATATTGTTTTAGAAAGTAGATCAATGTACCTTAAAGGATTACAAAAGATAAAGATAAAATCTAAAATTACTACAAGGTACAATCTTTTTTCTAAATACTCAAGTGGAAAGCAATGCTAATATGCATCAAATTATTCCCTTGGCTGAGTGGTGAAACAATCCTGAATCACCAGATCTTAGGAAATGATGGGAAGACAACATGAGCAAGGTATGCAAAGCTGGACTGTGTAAATGGTTTATATTATTTAAAACAAAATCAGAATGTCATCACCTTCATCACAATCACTATTTAATTCTAAAAATTACTAGATCCCTTAATAACTGTAAAAATATAAGCAAAGTGGTAACAGATAATTTCAATAAGCAAGAAAATAATAACCATAACATATTTATCTTTTGTACCTATTCTATTCTTCAAGACAGGCAAAACACCTAATAGTTTTTTTGTTTTTTGTTTTTTTTTGCCAGTCCTGGGCTTGGGCTCAGGGCCTAAGCCCTGTCCTTGGGCTTTCTCAAGGCTAGAGCTCTACCACTTGAGCCTCAGCACCACTTCCAGCTTTTTGCTATGTATGTGGAGTACCGAGGAATTGAACCTGGGTCGTCGTGCAAGCTAGGCAAGGACTTTAATCACTAGGCCAAACTCCCGGCCCAACACCTAATAATTTTAACAACTAGAAGTTTATCTCTATCTCAGAAGAATATTAGGAAAAGAAGACTTAGCTCATGGGGAAATAAGACATTTCTAAAGAAGATAAAAAAAGATGTAAATAGATATAAGAAAGTTAGTAGATCTGTGGAATGGAAGAGCTGTCCTAGTAACTTTCCAAAAGGATTTTTTTTACAGTATTTATTTTTTTATTGTAATTAGGAAAAGGGTTACATGATATTTGCCAGATAGAAGGTGCATTAATTCACATACATTGATACCCTTTCACATGTCTTGGTACCCATTTCCCTTCCCCTCACACCCCCCACCCGTCTTGGTTTTCCCCCTTCCCTGTCAAATTTCAAATATCCAAATACAAATAAATTCAATATATCAGATAACAAAGTGAGATACTATAACAGTATGAGCTAACCAAGGGACAGCAAAGGAGATGAGAGATAACATAGTACATTAAGGACAACAATCATTCATTATATGGCTTTTGTTTCAATATCCTGGAGGTCCTTTCAATTAGCTTCACATTATATGGCCTTATGTATCAAGATTTTGCTCTATTGCAGATCTCTGCTGGTAGAGCCCAAGGTTTCTACTGATTATGACGAATGAGGGAAACCATTGAGCCTAAGTTCCCTTCAGTCTGGCTAACTTCACTTAATATGATCTTTTCTAAGTCTTTCCATTTCCTAACAAATGGGGCGATGTTATTCTTTCTGACAGCAGCATAGAATTCCATTGTGTACAAATACCACAACTTGTTGATCCACTCATCAACTGAGGGACATCAAGGTTGGTTCCATATATTTGCTATGGTGAATAGTGCTGCAATGAACATTGTTGTGCTAGTGGATTTAGTATGCCCTAGTTTCTGGGTGGTTGGGTAAATGCCAAGTACTGGAATTGCTGGGGTCATAGGGGAGTTCTATGTTTAGCCTTTTGAGGCACTGCCACACTTCTTTCCATAGTGGTTGAACGAGTTTGCACTCCCACCAACAGTGTAGTAATAATCCCTCCTGGCCACATCCCCTCCAGCATCTGTTATTATTCGTTTCCCTAATCCTGGCCATTCTAACTGGAGTGAGGTGGAATCTTAGAGTTGTTTTGATTTGCATTTCTTTTATGACCAGAGATGTTGAGCATTTCTTCATGTGTCTATAGGCCATTTTTGTTTCTTCTTCAGAGAAGACTTTCTTTAAGTCTTTGGCCCATTTTTTAATGGGATGGTTGTTACTTTGGAGGTTAGTTTTGGAGTGATTCAATTTTTTGAGTTGTTGATATATTTTAGATATGAGGCCTTTGTCCATTGGTTGGTTGGTGAAGATTTTCTCCCACTCTGTAGTCTTCCTAATTAATTTACTAGCTATGTCCTTTGCCATACAAAAGCTCTGCAGTTTAATGCAGTCCCACTTATCCAGCCTTTCTCTGATTTGTTGTGATTCTTGGTCCTTATTAAGAAAGTTTTGACCTGTGCCAAGGAGGCCTACTGTATCTCCTATTCCTTCCTGTAAAGTTTTCAGTGTGTCAGCTTTTACCTCCAGGTCTTTGATCCATTTTGAGTTAATTCTACTGCAAGGTGACAAAGAAGGATCCAACTTTAGTTTTCTGCAGGTGCTTAACCAGTTCTGCCAGCACAACTTATTGAAGAGGCTGTCTTCCTTCCATTCTATTTTTTTGGCTCCCTTGTCAAAGATTAGGTGGTCATAGGTCTGTGGTTTAATATCTGGGTCCTCAGTTCTATTCCATTGGTCTTCAGGCCTGTTCCTGTGCCAGTACAAAGCTGTTTTGAGAATTATAGCTGTGTAATAGAGTCTAAAGTTTGGAATTGAAATTCCTATGGCGAGGTTCTTTCTGCTAAGAAGTGTTTTTGCTATACAGGGTCTTTTATTATTCCATATGAAATTTTGGATTGCCTCTTCTATTTCTTTAAAGAATGCCATTGGGATATTGATGGGTATTGCGTTGAATCTGTAGATAGCCCTTGGCAAGATTGTCATTTTCACAATGTTGATTCTTCCAATCCAGGAGCATGGGAGGTTTTTCCATTTCCTTAGTTCTGCTTTAATTTCCTTTCTTAGGGTTTTAAAGTTTTCATCAAAGGGTCCTTCACATTCTTAGTTAAGCTAATTCCTAGGTACTTTATTTTCTTTGAGGCTATTGTGAAAGGAGTTTCTTTCCTGATTATTGCCTCGTTCCTCTCACTGTTGGCGTAAAGGTAGGCAGTTGATTTTTGAGGGTTGATTTTATAGCCTGCTACTCTTCCAAAGCTTTGAATCAGCTCAAGGAGCTTGGGAGTAGAGTCTATAGGATTCTTTAAATCCAGAAACATGTCATCTGCAAAGAGGGACAGTTTTATTTCCTCTTTCCCTACTTGGATCCCCTTTATGCTTGCTTCTTGCCTTATTGCACTGGCTAGGAATTCTAGTACTATGTTAAAGAGGAGTGGAGAGAGTGGGCATCCTTGTCTCGTTCCTGATTTTAGAGGGAATGGCTTTAGATTTTCACCATTAAGTGTAATACTAGCAGTGGGTTTCTCATACTCAGCCTTTATTACATTGAGGAATGTTCCATGGATTCCTAGTTTCTCCAGAGCTTTTAACATAAAGGGGTGTTGAATCTTGTCAAATGCCTTTTTCGCGTCTATTGAGACAATCATGTGATTTTTGTCCTTGCTCCTGTTGATGTGTTGAATTATATTAATTGATTTGCGTATGTTGAACCAGCTTTGCCTCCCTGTGATGAATCCAGTTTGATCATAGTGTATAATTTTTTTGATGAGTTGTTGTAGACGGTTGGCCAGTATTTTGTTGAGAAGTTTTGCATCGATGTTCATCAAAGATATAGGTCTATAGTTCTCTTTCTTTGATGAATCTCTGTCTGGTTTGGGGAAGAGGGTTATACTGGCTTCATAGAATGAGTTTGGTAAGGTGCCTTCATTTTCAATTTCGTTGAAGAGCTTGAGGAGTATTAGTGTGAGCTCTGCTTTGAAGACCTTATAGAATTCAGCTGTGAATCCATCTGGCCCTGGGCTTTTCTTAGGTGGAAGTTCTCTTATTGCCATTTCTATTTCAGAGCTCGAAATAGGCCTGTTGAGTTGGCTTAGTTCTTCTTGGTTCAGTGTGGGTATGTTAATATTGGCTAGGAATTCATCCATTTCTTCTAGATTCTCAAATTTGTTGGCGTAAAGATTTAAGAAGTATTTCCTCATGATACTCTGGATCTTGTTAATTTCTGTCGTGATATTACCATTTTCATCTGTGATTTTGTTTATTTCGATATGCTCTCTTCTTTTTTTGGTAAGATTTGCTAAGGGCTTGTCAATTTTGTTAATTCTTTCAAAGAACCAACTCCTTGTTTTGTTGATTCCTTCTATAGTTTTTTGGATTCCAAATCACTTAATTCTGTTTTGATTTTAATAATTTGCTTTCTTCTACTGTGATTAGGGTGGGTTTGTTGCTCTTTTTCCAGGAGCTTAAGGTGAGACATTAACTTGTTGGTTTGCGATTTTTCCAACTTGTTGTTGTAGGCGCTCAGCGCTATAAATTTTCCTCTGAGTACTGCCTTTGCTGTGTCCCAAAGGAGTTGGTATTTTGTGTGCTCCTTACTGTTAAATTTCATAAACTGTTAGATTTCTGTTCTGATCTCTTCGATGACCCATTGGTGATTCAACAATGTGTTGTTCAGTCTCCATGAGTTACAGGGTTTTCGTTGGTGGAGATGTGTGTTCAGATCCAATTTGATGCCTTTGTGGTCTGAGAGTGTGCATGGAATAATTTCAGTGTTTCTGAATCTGTCCAGGTTTGTTTTATGGCCTAAGATGTGATCTGTTTTGGAAAATGTTCCATGTGCTGCTGAGAAAAATGTATATTGTGTTGTTGCTGGGTGGAATAATCTGCAGATGTCTGTTAGATCTAGTTGGTGTATATAGTTGTTCAGTTCTAAGGTTTCTCTGTTGATTTTTTGCCTTGTTGATCTGTCCATAGGTGAGAGCGGTGTGTTGAAGTCACCGACAATCACTGTATTTCGATCTATGTATGGTTTCAGTGTAAGTAAAGTTTGCTTGATGAAGTTCGGGGCTCCGGGATTGGGTGTGTGAATATTTAGGATCGTTATGTCTTCCTGGAGGAAAGATCCCTTGCAACCTTCTTTGTCTTTTCTTACTAATTTTGGTTTGAAGTCTATTTTATCTGATATGAGGATGGCAACTCCAGCCTGTTTATGGGGGCCGTTAGCGTGATAGAGTTTATTCCAACCTCTCACTTTCAAAAGATGCTTGTTTTTTGGGGTAAGATGTGTCTCTTGAATACAGCATAATGATGGTTCTTGCTTTTTGATCCAACTAGACAGCCTATGCCGTTTAATTGGAGAGATAAGTCCATTGATATTGAGAGTTAGGATTGAGAGATATTTATTAGGTCCTACCATTTTTAAAAGCTTTTATTAGGGCCTGTGTCTTGACAGTTCTTGTGGTCCTTAGATGGTATGCTGTTTAGGTGCCATTTCTTTTCCTTTATTGCATTTATTTTTTTTTCTATGTATAGAACATCTTTCAGAATTCTCTGTAGTGTTGGTTTTGTTGTGACATATTGTTGCAGCTTTTCCCTGGAATGGAATGTTTTTATTGTTCCCTCAGTTATGAATGAGAGCTTAGCTGGGTACAGTATTCTTGGTTGGTAGTTATTTGACTTAAGGGCATGACATATATACTTCCAGTCACTTCTTGCTTGCATGCTCTCTGCTGAGAAATCTGTGGTTATTCTGATTGGTTTTCCTTTAGGATCCTTTTTTTGGTTTCTATTGATCCAGTTCGGATTACGATGTGGCGGTGGGATGTTCTTTTCTGGTCAGGTCTGTTTGGGGTTCTAAAAGTTTCTTGTACCTGGATGGGCCTGCCCCTCTGGATATTTGTGAAATTCTCTGAGATGAAGTATATTTCCAATACCATTGACCTCTTTCTCCACGCCCTCCTCAATACCAATTAGCCTTAAATTAGGCTTCCTAATTGTATCTTGGACCTCCTGAAGCGCTCTCTCATTTTTCCTAGATTTGGATTGACTCATTTTCTGTTCTTTCTCTATAATAACTAAATTATTTTCAGCCCCGGAAATTCTCTCCTCTGCATTGTCTAACCTGCTATCAAAGCTATCTACTTTATTTTTCATCTCCCTTGCTTCTAATTGCTCATTTGTGATGCCTTGCATCTCTTCTTTTAGATCTTGTATGGATTTCTTTAGCTCCTTGATTTCCATTTGAGTGGTTAGCTCAGTAGCTTTATTTTCTCTGAACATTTGCTGGAATTTGGTCACCTTTTTATTTGTGGATTCTATGAATTCATCCATCTTTCCTTGAAAAACCTTTATTATGGCCTCCTTTATGGCTTCTTCTTTTTCACTTATCACCTTGTTTATGGTTTCCTCTTGTTCAGCTATGGCTTCCTCCCTTATCTCTTTCTTTATATTTTCACATTTTTCATTAATGATGTTTATCAATTGCATTTGTTCAGCACTTGGAAGACTCTCCTCTAGGATTGCCAGTGACTGTTCCATTGGCTGTTTACATTGGGTGGGGGATGTTGTTTCTTGATTTGACATTTTTCTTGAGTTTCTTGTTCTGCCCATTTGAAAATGGGAGCAAGATTAATACTAAATACGGTTATAGTTTTTCCGATATAACCAACCTAGACCTCTGTAGCTGGCAGACTCTACATGTTCACAAGTTTTGATTGGTGTTATCACTCTTTTTGTGCAGTTACTGACCAGTCTAATACATCCACTGATAAGCGATTTATACCCAAAACAATAAGCCTCTCAATCCAATCTCTATTGTCTTTAAGTCCCTTTGAGCCTAGAGGATAATTAAACACCTAGATATACAGTGTTGGTCAACAGCCATCAATTTTAGATCCATGCAATATAAGGTTTGAAAGAGAAGCAGAGGTCCAGAGATAGAAAAATAGAATGAGAGAGGTCAGGGGGTAAGTAGGTAGCGTATTTGAGTACAAAGTTTGGGGAGTATTAGAATAAAACTTATGTGTTGCTGCACGACTAGCTCTTAGCCCAACCAGTGGCCTCACAGTGGACCATGGGATGGATCTGCGAGCTTCCGTCTGAGCGTGGTTGGCAGACATTTTCCTGTGCTGCTTCCAGGGGCGGCCCCAAGCCAAGGGTCTGGGGATTGAGAGTTTCAGGGGCTCTCAGCAGGACCAGCAGGAGACCCCTCTGTTCCCAGGGGCGGGGCCCAGCTGAGGAAGTTGGCTCCAAGGGCTGAGCCTCGCCTTTTTGATTCTCAGGAGGGGAGCTTGGCTGCTGGTAGGCCCTTCAGATCCCTGCTGTGTTTCCACTGCTTTGTCAAAGTCTGTGACTGTGGGGCGCCCCTCGGTGCTGTCTTGCTCAGGATTCCCAGCTGGAGGATGCCCCGCTCAAGAATTGAGGGGGGGCAGATGCTGCCTCCTATTTTCCCGCACCCCCTACCCACTGTTGTAATGCAGGGTCCCAGAGCCCTCCACTCTCCAGATCCAGTGGCCTGGGAGAGGAGCCTGGTGGGCGGGTGGGAGCTGGGACAGCCCCGCCTCCCCTGGTGGGGTGCTGAGTCTTAGGGTCCGCCCGCTTGTCAGTCTCCAGTCAGAGGGCTGGGGGTTGAGCCCGTTGGGCGGGTGGGACTTGGGACAGCCCCGCCTCCCTTGGTGGGGTACTGGGTCTTAGGTAGCCTGCCTGTCAATCTCCAGTCAGTGGCCTGAGGGAGGGGGCTGTTGAGGGAAAGGACAGGATTCTGAATTCCTTGCCCCCCTGCTCCCGCCAGTCTTTCTCAGGCGGGGTGTTGGGGTCTGAGTTAAATTCTATTGCTTGGCACCCCCTCCGCTTTCCCGATGTGTTTGGGGATGTGCTGTATTACTCAGGCCTCTGCGTCCGTCTGCGGGTGCTCCATGGTGGTGGGGAGTCTTTCACTCCCCTTGGGTCTCCGCCACCGCCTGCGTTCTGCATCTGGGTTCCACTGCTTGCTGTTCTGGTTCCACGTCTGGGTTCTGCTGTTTCCGCTGTTCGCTGGCCAGGTTCTGTGCTGGTTTCTGCAGCAGTTGGGCTCCCGGCCTGGTGCCCTTATCTGGATTTCTTTTCCGGTTTGAGTCCTGCTCCTTTGCTTTTTGAGTTTGTTGTTGTGGATTTCTTAAGGTAGTTGGCTCGTTGAACTCCCTGGTTCTCTCTTTTTGTCAGAGAGAGCTAGGAAGCATCCCTATTGTCTCGGCGCCATCTTCCTTCCCTCTCCAAAAGGAATTTTTAGAAGAGTCATGAACATAAAGAAGATCTTGCAAAGGTTGACTGACATCCATAATGAATGGAGAATGTGGATGGCTAACTTTAAAGGCTATTAACACAGTTACGGTCTTCATTCATTCAAAGGCATATCATCAAGGAGGTTTCAATCTCATATCTTTCAAACACGTTGTAAAAAAGAATCTCAAACACACACATAATGTACATATAATCCTTACTACTACATAGGATAGTATATGAAAATCATAATCATTTAACCAGTTAGTACATACAACTGTCATATATATCAATAATTAATTACAATGTGTTGATATATTAGTATGTTATATTAATAAAATATATGATGATATAAGTATCTGGTACTGGATTAAGAATTCAGCACTTCATATCAGCTTTATTTTTTTAAAATCATGGCTATCAAATCCTTATGGGTAGCTACAATTAAATGTATGAAGAACCAGCACTGGACTTTTAGCATATTTTGATGAAAATAAAAATGAAATATCACATGTAGGGCTTGGTAGCACTGAGTAACTTGAATTGCTTTGAGGCGTAATTGCAGTTTTATCCCTGAATAGAATGCCCTATTTAAGGTATGCTTACGTTCTTCATAGAACTTTATAGAGATGATAGTTATAATCATGATCACATAATAATACTGCTGAATTCCAAAAATACCTGTGAGGTATATCATCCTCATCAAACTCTACATTAAAATTTAATTTAAAACAATTTTACCAGTCCTGGGGTTTGAACTCATGGCCTGAGCAATGTCCTTAGGCTTTCCTCAAGAATCGCACTCTGCCACTTGAGCTAAATCACCACTTCCAGCTTTTTCTGTGTATGTACTACTGAGAAATCGAACCTAGGCTTCATACATGCTAGGCAAGCACTCTACCAGTAAGCTATGCTCCCAGCCCTGATATGATCTTGTATCTGTATTAGAGCCAATGAACGCTAATAGAATTATAGTCGGTATCTTTTTGAGATTACATTCTCTATAAACTAATATCTCTTCCAATAAAATAGCATTTCTGTGAATTGTAGAATTACTGACATAATATTTTAGTCTAATAACAACAATACAGTATTTAATTTTCACATTAATCATTCCAAACATCTGAATTCAAGGCTTCACCCACATCCAAAAGGGCTTGAGTACCTCCCCTCAGAACAAATACTATGTCTCTAATTTACCTTTATTTCCCCCTTCCTTTACATATTACCATATTATTATAATTATTTTTATTATGAAATAATATTAACATACTTTTTTTGTTTTATTGTCATTAAATAACAGTACAAGGGATAATTATCCGCATCATTTTATAAATACAATGTATCATGATTGATGTTGTCATTACTCCCCTTTCCTCCTAACCCAACACCTCACCTCAATTATTTTTTTCTATTTTGTGAATTAACTATTTGAATCAAAGGAAAAAATTAAATAGATCTGTGCTAAATCCTGTCTAAATGGAAAGTCGATGAATTGATGCTTGTTTTACTGTCATAACATATAACACAGTAGACCATTGGTTCTCATGTTCCTGGTGGTATCTGTTATTTTGATGCTGAAGCATCTTAAACTCAATGATGGATCATTGGCCAACCACCTACACATAACCTTCTATATAGTTGAAATCATGTCTAGATTACTTTAAATACTAATAAAATATAAAATAATGCAAAATAGATATAATGTTGCATTTTTAATGACAAGGAAAAACTTTGCCTATTTATCATAAGACATTCAGTATGAACACCATCTTCAAAACAATGAATATTTTCTGTGATTAGTTGAATTCATGAATGTGATGCTATATCTATAAAGAATCAACAACTTTCCTAGACTTTATATAAATCTAAAGATTCTATGAGTACATGTTACATTTCTTGATATTGTGAACCATATTCATCTATTTTTATTATCTTCATTGTTTACATTTGATCTTGTGTCAATTTTCTGATAACTTAAAAGATATAATTAATTATAATGAAATACCATTACAAAGAAGTACACATTTTACTGCTTTAAATAGCTCTTGTGCTCCACAGATCTATTCGGCACCGCCCCTGCCCCCACCAGATATTTCCGAAGAATTTCAATATCTATTTGTCATTCAATATTCATCACTAAATGAATACTTCAGTAAAGATCTTTGGGTTTTGTTCATCTGAAATTTTATTTCATTCACCCTTAATATTAAGAACTTTCCTATTTTGTCATAAATTCTTAGTTGATCTTCCTTGTTTTCACTCACATTTTCAAAAGAAATATTGTAGTTTCACATGGCATTGGTGTAAATACCAAGGACTCATGTGTCTAAACCAATCCTCATTATGCAGTAAAAAAGTTCAAAAATATAATTTGAATGTAAATTTTAGAGTTTGATCCTGAAAGATAAATTATTCATAAAGATGCTCAATTTCAACTTTCTTTTTATAATAGTAAAAAAAACCATGCAAGTATCAATATTATGTGTTATAATATGTAATCCTTATGTCTTTTCTTTTGGTGTATAAAATGCATACAATGTGGGCCAGGAGTTTGGACTATTGGTAGAGTGCTTGCCTAGCATGCACAAAAACAGGGTTTGATTTCTCGGTATCACATACAAAGAAAAAAGCTGGAAGTGGTTCTGAGGGTCAAGTAGTGGAGTTCTAGCCTTGAGAAAATCCAAGGACAGTGCTCAGGCCCTGAGAATAAGCCCTGGATTGGCAAAAAAAAAAAAAAAGCATACAATGTGTCTCTCCCTCAATTTTAATTTCAAACTAAATATATGGAAATAAGACATTTTGTGTTTACTTAAACAGAGGAGAATAAGAAGAGGGAGTAAAAACATACAAATATGTTTCTGTGGTGATTAATGTGTTTCAGTGATATCAATTTATATTGTAGGTTGAATATGTATATGTAAATTAACCACATAAAATCATATTCTTCAAATATGATAAATTTGACTGTCAACCATCACTCACTAAAGCTGTAAAACATCATGCTTGAAAGGGCATACTTTTCCTTTGATCTTCTGAAGCTTGTAACGTCTTCCAATATTGATTGGCATTAAGAAATCTGGTTATGTGTTGAAATGGCGAAATATATTAAACAAGGCTAAATTTATCATCAGGTAAAAAAATTCAATCAATAGAGAGCTTCTAAAATGATCCTATCATTGTATAAGAAGAGACAATATTAATATCCCAAATCTCTCAAGATGCTTTGAACACATGTGGGAAATGTTATCCATATTCATTTTTATTGGTTTTTCTTTTTTGTCAGTCTTGGGCTTGGGCTCAGGGCCTGAGCACTGTCCCTGGATTTTCTCAAGGCTCTAGGACTCTACCACTTGAGCCACAGCACCACTTCTGGCTTTTTTTTTTTTTTTGCTACATATGTGGTACCGAGGAATCAAACCCAGGTCTTCATGCATGCTAGGCAAGCACTCTACCACTAGGCCAAACTCCCGGCCCCTCCATATTCATTTTTAGAATTTGGGTAGAATAATGTTTAATTTTAGCTGTTATATATAACTAATATATAACTATTGTGTTGCCTAGCATTACAATAGGAAAGAGAGGGACAGAGAACAGGAAGGAAGGAAGGAAGGAAGGAAGGAAGGAAGGAAGGAAGGAAGGAAGGAAGGAAGGAAGGAAAGAAGGAAGGTAGGAAGGAAGGAAAGAAGGAAGGTAGGAAGGAAGGAAGGAAGGAAGGTAGGAAGAAAGGAAGGAAGGAGAGAAGAGGGAGGGAGGGAAGGAAGGAAGGAAAGAGAGGGAAGGAGGGAGGGAAGGAAGAAGGGAAGGAAGGCAGGAAGGAAGGAGGGAGGGAGGGAAGGCAGGAAGGAAGGAGGGAGGGAGGGAGGAACGAAGGAAGGAAGGAAGGAAGGAAGGAAGGAAGGAAGGAAGGAAGGAAGGAAGGAAGGAAGGAAGAAAGGAAGGAAGTAGGTTGGTAGGGAGGGTGGGAGGGAGGGAAGGTAGGAAGTAAGGAATGTTTGCAGGCAGGCAAACAGACATGCAGGGAGGGAGGGAAGAAGGAAAAAGGAATAGAAATGAGATAATATAGATTGTGAGATGACTAGTAATTCCTTAGTGGGGTTTTGGAAACAAACTTCCTATTTGGCTTTCCATTGAATAATACAATAATAGTGAGTTAGGATAAAATTACCATTGAATTGGATAATATTAAATAATATTACTAAGGAAAAATTTCCTTATTTATATTTATGTTTTTATTTTTGTGCTAGTCTGGGGTCTTGGAGCTCATATCTGTGCTTCTTTTACTCAAGGCTAGTGTGCAATCAGTTTAGACAAAACTCACATCCTCCATTTCAGGAAACTTATAGAGACAAGAGTTTTCTGACTTTCCTGAATAGGCTGGCTTTGAACCACAGTCCTCAGATCTCAACCTGGTAAGTACCTGGAATTATAAGCATGAGACACTGGTGCCAGCTTTAATGCCTTATTTTTTTTTCTTTTGGATCTGAATATAGTAAACCAGAAGTTTGAATTCACAAAGAAGAGCTGGTACTGCTCACACAGGAGCAGAATGAGATTGAAGCGGAGTGGGATTTTATTTTATTTTTTTATTTTATTTGTGGAGGGGGGAGTCCTGGAGCTTGACTCTGACCTGGGCGTTTTCCCCGAGCTCTTCAGTTCAAGGCCACCACCTGGGCCTGTTATGGGGATTTACAACTGACTAAGAGCTTCCCCACCCTGTTAGGGAATGTTGAAGTTCAACAACAGCCCAACCACGTTTGCTCTTCCAGGAAGGAGTAACCTTATACCTGTCCCCATGAGAAAGAACATGCACCTGCTTTGTATGAGGACCCACCAAATTCTCACTCAAATTCAAACCAAGATGATAGGTTAGTTTAGTTACTGTGAGGCAGGCTGTAACCCTATTGGCTATCTGTGTGTAGCCGGATTGGACTATGCAGTCCCTCTGTGGATGTTTCAACCCCATTGGCCACATGCCTATGTCCATGCTTGACCACCAAAAACCCAATGTGAGAACCGCACCAAGTCACAGTGTTAGCTCCCGAGTCTGCATTGTGTCCCTGATGGGCCAGTTCACTCTTCCCTAATAAATTCATCTTTTTGTATGAGACTGTCTGTGCATGGTGGACTCTGGTGGAACGTGGAATCTCCACTGGGAAGGATGTGGAATCCTCTCTGTCTGACTCCATAACAGGCCTGGGTGTTGTCCCTGAGTTCTTCGGCGCAAGGCTACCTCCCTACCTTTGAGCCACAACCCGACTTCACATTTTCTATTGATTAATTTGGACAAAAGAGTCTCAGGGCTTTGTTTTGCACCGGCTGGCTTGGAACTGTGATCCTTAGATCTTAGCCTCCTGAGTAGCTAAGATTATAGGAGTGAGCCACAAAGCCCGGCTAGATCTTTCTTATGAGTCATTTTACTTACAGAAGGATAACACAGGTTAAGCATCAATTTTTTGTTTATTTTTTATAGTGAGGCTTGAGATAATTGTTACTACCATATTGGGCAGATTGAAAAGAAGTCAAATTTTAAAAAATGTCGAGTAAGAGCTGCAATATTTTTTTGCTTTAGTTATGATCTTGAGAATTTTAGTAGTAATGTCCAGTGTTTGTAGCTGCCAGAACTTCAGGAAGGAATGTGCTATACTTTTTTTTTTTTTTCAGTCTTGGTGCTTGAACTCAAGGCCTGAGGACTGTCCTGGGGCAAAAGGCTAGAGCACTAACACTTGAGCCACAGAACCCTTGTGGCTTTTTCTATGCATGTGGTACCAAGGAATTGAATCTGGGTCTTCATGAATGCTAGGCAAGCACTCTACCACTAGGCCAAACTCCCAGCCAGCCTGTGCTGTATTTTTAAGATCCAGACACTAAGAAATAACATCTTTGTACAACCGGAACTCATGGCCTGAGTGTTGTCCTTAGCATTTTCTGTTCAAGGCAAGTGTTCTGCCAGTTGAGCCACACTTTTTTTGTCCCTTTGATGGTTAATTGGAAAAAAAGAGTCTCCTTGACTTTGCACCATGAAGCTTAGGTCTCAGCCTCGTGATTAGGTTGTTTTGCAGGCATGAGCCATGAATATTGATACTTTTCTTTTTTTAAACACAAGACTACATATATAAAATTAATGTTTGATTAGAACTTCAATTGCATGGACTTCCAAAAAATGACTCAACAAAAAGAGCTGAGAAAAATTTCTTACAAACTAAATGTTAAAAGTAACTAAAATATTGTGGAGGTTCATAGCATTATGTTTTAAATTGAAGCATATGGTGTCTAATTAACTCAGCTGGTTTGCATCAATTATTATGAGGTGTTGATTAGTGATTTATTCCTTATATGAACCAATTAATTTTCACGTTCAACATCGATACAAATTTCGCTAAAATTCTATTTTAACATTTTGAATATTCCTACCCCTGGTGGCAATTAAGATAATCTGAGAAAGTGTGCTAAACCTTTAAAGATGTCTCTCAATCATAATAATAAAATGGTTACTAGATTTTTTTAAATCTCCAAACTACTTTCTAAAGTAGTTAAGTAAGTTTATTTCCTACATCAGTATATTAATGTGCCTTTCCACCACATCTCTTATTTTTTATATTCTTGAGGATGGCTGTTCTGAGTGACATGAGATCTCAGTGTTGGTTTTTTTTGCATTTCCTTTAGGCCAGACATTAAAATATTTCTTTTCTTATTGTATTTTAATGTCTAGATAATGTATAGAAGGGTTTCAGTTGCATTCATCAGGTAATGGATATATTACTTCTCAAACCTTGATATCTCTTCTCATGTTTTTGTCCCCCTTTCCCTCCCCCAACCTCCCCCGAATCATCTCATTTTTCCCCTTCCCTTCCCTATTTCAAATAATCAAATAAATGTATATGTAATACACCAGGCAACCAAGTCAGATACAGTAACTACATGAGAATGTGATTAGAAGGCCAGAAGGTATTTTAGGAGTATAAAGAAAGCAACTGGTTCAAACATTTGTGGATACATTTAATATTTCTGTTTATGCCAGTAATTGGGATTAAACTCAGCATCTAGTTGTTGTCCTTGAACTTTTTTCCTTAATGTTAGCAGTGAACCACCTGAGCTACACTCTGTTTCCAGATTTTAGAGATTCATTGAAGACAATAATCTCAGGGAATTGCCTGCCTCAGTTGACTTTGAACCACTATGCTCAGATTTCACCCTCCTGAATGGCAAGGGTGACAGTAATGAACCTCTGATACCCAACTCATTTGTACATACATCTTAATGTCTTTAAATGAATGTTTAATAATCTATTAAAATGTTTTTCTTATGAATAATTTATCACATAAAGTAAAATTATTCCAAGTGGTATTAAGATTAAATACCATTCTAAATTTCATGAACTCATTAATAGTCATTTGAAACTAAATTAAAATGTGGATGAAATACATTTTAAGTAGACTTAAATTGAATAGAAATACACATATACGCACACATACACATAAACACACACACTTATGAAGTGAATTGCTGATTTGCAAAGGATAAAGTTGTGTTTTACTTATCTAAGAAATTCTTTTAGTCAAACATTCCAGGCAATTTTAACATATTTCAAGAACACTGGCAACAGTTTAGTGTATTTATTTTCAAATACAAGGTTATTTAAACGTTTTGCATATTCCAGTGGAAAAAGGGGCTGTGGGAGTCACACACTAGGAAAGTACTTCATTTCAAAGGCACATCCCCAGTGAGTAGTACTTTATTGTGTTACTACTTGTTTGTTTACTCCATTCACTTACTTAAAAATTCTCCGTAAGCTGCAAAAGCCTGGTACATCATGTCAGTGAGATATTATTAGCAATTATTGCATTTTTCATGAAGCTATGATTTATTAGTGGCTCTGATGGTGATATTTGGTTTCTTTTAATCATAGCATACATCTTCCTTCATTGTCAGGTTTTACCCTGTGACATTTTTTTAGCCAGTCAATGAGTGACATTACTGTCCATAAAATAGAAACTTTGAATGTAATTACATGAATGAACTCTGTCTTGTAGGTTTGGATCTTCTGCAATGAAAATACCATGTGATATTTAGAATCTACTTGTTAATTCTCATCTTTGAAATATAAAAATATGTAGAAAATTTCCCAGCAAAGCCCATTATATCAGTTGAACTCTATTAGCTCCAAAGTAGTCTACAAGTTTATTAATGAGTAGTAAAACTTTTTCATATTAAACAAAAACAAAGAATAAAAGTGTTGGCAGCACTTCTATCTAGCATGAAATGTACTCACACTTTTTGTATGGTGATGAATTTGTTCTAATATATCCTTAATTACGACTATATTTCAGCATCAATTTTTATGCAGATTTTTATTATTGGCATGGGATTCAAGAATGATTATTTATCAAGTTCTTCATATTCAACATGTGACTTGGGCCCTTTTCATGTAGTCACTAAATCAGAAACAGATTTTTATTGTATCATTTAAAAAAACAATCTTGAGGATAAGAATCTTAATTAACCAACATGCAGTATAATCATAAAATGCTATGATGAATGCTATTTTTGTACAACTATATTAAGATAATAATAAAAATAAACAGGTTATTGACTAATTATCTGACTAATAATATAATAGCAATCATCAAATTGAATATGTAAATATTTAACTATAGATCTAGTTTTGTATTTGATCACTCTTTGTCATTGGCCTGTCCAACTGAAATCACAGGAGATAATCAGTGCTATAAAGTACATAGACTATCAGATAACACACGATTTTTTTGACTGCTTTATCTGATTAGTTAGATGTTGATTTCAGGAAAATCTGTGCTAAAAATAAAAAGAAATAAAAGAAAACATAACTCAACATTTAAAATATAATATCAAATTATATTTTAATTTCTTAATCGTGTGTGTGTGTGTGTGTGTGTGTGTGTGTGTGTGTGTGATTACTCACATGCATGCTCAGACTGGTTTTAAACCGTTTCTCAGATCTCAGCTTTAAGTAGTTAGGATTATAAAAGTAATCCACTAGCAACCGCCAGTATTTTTTAAAAAATAAATGAGTCTTAGACCACCGGTAAAATGCTTGTCTATCATGGACTAAGACAGTGTTTGATTCCTCTGTACCACATATATAGAATAAAGTTGGAAGTGGTGCTGTGGCTCAAGTGGAATAGCTCTAACCTTGAGAAAGCCCAAGGACAGTGCTCAGACCCTGAATTCAAGACCCAGGACTGGCAAAATAAATGAATAACTAATATATAAATAAATAAATAAATAAGTAACTAAATAAATCTATCTTGGGGACAGGCGTGTGGTAAACCATTCACAAAGATCTGGGTTCGATTCCTGAGTACCACATACACAGACAAAGTTGGAAGATTTGATGTGGCTCAAGAGATAAAGCATTAGCTTTGGGAAAATTCATGGGCAATGACCAGGCCTTGAGTTCAAGGTACAGGCTGACACAAAAACAAATCTATAAAAACGTCATATGTGAGATATTAATAAACATAGGGATCACATAATATTATCCACTGTGCTTGAATTTTTACCTTTTGAAAGGACAGCATTCTTTCTAATATTTTAAATTTAAAATGACTTAAAGAAAGTGATTTTAATGTATTTTTCCTAGGATCATAGATCTTTTGTCTTAAACTCTATTTCATAACGTTATCGTATACAAGACATCTTGTCTATAAATTACATAATTTTGATGACAATACAATGTGTAACTGTTTTATAAAAATAAGACAGTTCTCTTTACTACACGTTTAACTTGCTAGACCATATTTTCCTCAGTCACATTTAACAAGGTCTAGAAAGAGCCTCAGTTATGGATGTTGAAGGTTATGTTACATACCGCAGTGGAGTGCTAACCTTTTACACAGATGGAGGGAAGTTTCCCTGCCATTTCAGAACTTGCCCTTCATGGTGTATATAGCTGATATTTAAACCATACAGGAAATTCAGAAAGAAAATTCCATACAACAAAACCAACAATAATGTGTAAAAATTCAACTCTGTAACTAAAATTGCATTACATATCTACTTAATCTTATTATGAAGCAAATTCTACTTTTTCCTTCTGTAGCAATAAAATGCTAAATTTAAAATCAATCTGTGCATAGCTCATTGACATGGATTAAAACTCTAGCTTGTGTGGCATTTTTAGCAGACTGTACAAAATGGAAATGTCACCTTTTCTTTTGGGTGAAGGTATTTTGGCTTTTCCTGGAATAAAATATACAGAGTTTAACATTAGCAGTAAAAGAAGAAAAATTCTGTGTTAACTGAAAAGTTCACCAAAATGTTAAGACTGCAAAAACTATTACCCAATAACAAAATGTCTAAGGACATATCCCTGGCCAAGGCCTGTGAATGTATATACTCCTTTTTACATAATTTTATTGTAATTAATAAAAGGATTACATGATATTTGCCAGATAGAAGGTGCATTAATTCACATACATTGATAACCTTTCACATGCCTTGGGTCCCCATTATCCTCCCCCCATTCCCCCATCTTAGTTTTCTGCCCTTCCCTATCCAATTTCAAATAACCAAATACAAATATATCCAATATATCAGATAACAAAGTGAGATACTGTAACAATATAAGATAACCAAGGGACAGCAAAAGAGATGAGAGATAACATAGTACATTAAGGACAACAATCATTCATTATATGGCTTTTGTTTCAAAATCCTAGAGGTCCTTTCAATTAGCTTCATACTATATGGCCTTATGTATCAAGGTTTTGCTCTATTGCAAATCTCTGCTAGTAGAGCCCAAGGTTTCTACTAATTATGACAAATGAGGGAAACCATTGAGCCTAAGTTCCTCTGAGTCTGGCTTACTTCACTTAATATGATTTTTTCTAATTCTTTCCATTTCCTAACAAATGGGTCAATGTCCTTTTTTCTGACAGCTGCATAGAATTCCATTGTGTACAAATACCACATCTTGTTGATCCACTCATCAAAGGAGGGACATCTAGGTTGGTTCCATATCTTTGCTATGGTGAATAATGCTGCAATGAACATTGTTGTGGTAGTGGATTTAGTATGCCCTAGTTTCTGGGTGGTTGGGTAAATGCCAAGTAGTGGAATTGCTGGGTCATAGGGGAGCTCTATGTTTAGCCTTTTGAGGAACTGCCATACTGCTTTCCATAGTGGTTCAAAGAGTTTGCAGTCCCACCAACAGTGTAGTAGTGATCCCTCCTGGCCACATCCCCTCCAGCATCTGTTGTTATTAGTTTTCCTGATCCTGGCCATTCTAACTGGAGTGAGGTGGAATCTTAGCATTGTTTTGATTTGCATTTCTTTTATGACCAGAGATGTTGAGCATTTCTTCATGTGTCTATAGGCCATTTTTGTTTCTTCTTCAGAGAAGACTCTCTTTAAGTCTTTGGCCCAACTTTTAATGGGATGGTTGTTACTTTGGAGAGAAGAGGCAATCCAAAATTTCATATGGAATAATAAAAGACCCCATATAGCAAAAACACTTCTTAGCAGAAAGAACAGCGCAGGAGGAATTTCAATACCAAACTTTAGACTCTATTACAGAGCTATCATTATCAAAACAGCTTGGTACTGACACAAGAACAGGCCTGAACACTAATGGAACAGAACTGAGGACCCAGATATTAAACCAGAAACCTATGGCCACCTAATCTTTGACAAGGGAGCCAAAAAAAAATAGAATGGAAGAAAGACAGCCTCTTCAACAAGTTGTGCTGGCAGAACTGGTTAGGCCCCTGCAGAAAACTAAGGTTGGATCCTTCTTTGTCACACTGCATTAGAATTAACTCCAAATGGATCAAAGACCTGGAGGTAAAAGCTGACACACTGAAAACTTTACAAGAAGGAATAGGAGATACACTAGGCCTCCTTGGCACAGGTCGAAACTTTCTTAATAAAGACCAAGAATCAGAACAAATCAGAGAAAGGCTGGATAAGTGGGACTGCATTAAACTGCAGAGCTTTCATATGGCAAAGGACATAGCTAGTAAATTAATTAGGAAGCCTACAGAATGGGAGAAGATCTTCACCAACCATACAGTGGACAAAGGCCTCATATCTCAAATATATCAACAGCTCAAAAAATTGTATATACTCTTTTCCCTTTTCTTTTTCATTTTTTATGATTTTTTATTTTAATGTGTAGAAGGGTTACAGTTATATTCACCAAATAGAAGGTGTGTTACTTCTCACACATCAATACCACTTCATTTTGATTTGCTCATTGGGGCCATCAGTCATGTAGGAAACAGCCCTGAGCAGGTATTCGATAACACCTAGGGATCAGTGTAATGCACTGAATCCTTAATACTAAGACAGATCAGACGCTGAATTATATAACATGTGATGTGATCATATTTACTTGTCAGTTCTGAGACTTGAACTTAAGGGCTAGCCATGGTCCATGAGGTTTTTGTTGCCTTGTTGGGGTTTTGTTTGTTTGTTTTAACTGAAAGCTAGTTTATAACCAGTTGATCCACAGCTATTCTCCTGGCTTTATAGTACTTAATTGGAGAGGAGAATCCCATGTACTTTCCTACTCATGCTGGCTTTGAAATGTGAGACCTAAAACTCAAACTCCTTATTAGCAATGATTGTAGATGTGAGTCACCATCAAAAATTTGGGTTTAAACAGCCATATAATGAGTGATTGTTGTTCTTAATGCACTATGTTATTTCTCAATTCTTTTGTTGTCCCTTGGTTTTCTCATATTGTTATAGTATCTTACCTTGTTATCTGGTATATTATATATATATATGGTAATTTGTTTATTTAAAATAGAATAGGTAAGGGGGGGAAACAGGATGAGGGGAGGGGATAAGGGGAGTGGAAATGGGACAAAAACATGAGAAGGGTTAGCAATGTTTGTGAAGTAATGCATCTTCTATTTGGTGAATCTAATGTAACGCTTCTCTTAATTACAATAAAAATTTGTGGTTTAAGATATCAATATTGAAGGTGGGGTTAACTGGGGAAGGCTCATACCTGTATTACTAGCTACTCAAGAAGTACAGCTTTGGGTTCCTGGCTTGAAGACTGTCTAAGCAGAATTTCCTGTGAGAACATTTATTTTGAATTAGCCGACAAATGAAGCCCTGAGATTCATCACCAGCTTAAAAACAAATCAGCTTAAGACTTTAGACCCTCCGCCCCCCCTCTCTCTCCCCTTCTCCCTCTCTCTCTTTCTTTCACCAAACCTGGGTCTTGAAGTCAGGGTCTGGGCACTGTCCTTGGACATGTTTTGCTCAAAATCCTATAGAGTGGGAGAAAATCTTCACTGATTATACAATGGACAAAGGCCTCATATCTAAATTACATCAACAGCTCAAAAAATTTAATCACTCCAAAACTAATCTCCAAAGAAACAATCATCCCATTAAAAGATGGTCTAAAGACTTAAAGAGAATCTTCTCTGGAGAAGAAATAAGAATGGGATATAAACACATGAAGAAATGCTCGACATCTCTGGCCATAAAAGAAGTGCTAATCAAAACAACTCTGAGATTCCACCTCACTCCAGGTAGAATGGCCATGATCAAGAACTCTAATATAACAACAGTTGCTGGAAGGGATGCAGCCAGGAGGGATCACTACTACATTGTTGGTGGGAATGCAAACTTGTTCAACCACTATGGAAAGCATTATGGCAGTTTTTCAAAAGACTAAACATAGAACTTCCCTATGACCCAGCAATTCCACTGCTTGCCATTTACCCAATCGTCCAGAAACAAGGACATACGAAATCCACTAGCACAACGATGTTCATTGCAGCACTATTTACCATAGCAAAGATATGAAATCAATCCAGATGCCCCTCAGTTGTTGAGTGGATCAATAAGATGTGGTATTTATACACAATGGAATTCTATGCTGCTGTCAGAAAGAGAACGACATCGCCACATTTGTAAGGAAATGGAAAGACTTAGAAAAAATCATATTAAGTGGAGTAACCAGACTCAAAGGAACTTAGGCTCAATGGTCTCCCTCATTTGTCATAATAACTAGAAACATTCGGCTCTCCTAGCAGAGATTTACAGAGAACAAAATCTAGATAAGGCCATAAATATGACACTAAATGAAAGGACCTCCAGGATATGGAAACAAAAGCTATATAATGAGTGATTGTTCGCCTTAATGTACTATGTTATCTCTCATCTCTTTTGCTGTCCCTTGGTTATCTCATATTGTTACAGTATTTCACTTTGTTATCTGATATATTGGATATATGCGTATTTGGTTATTTGAAATCGGCTAGGAAATGGGGGGAAACAAGATGAGGGGCTGTGGTGGATGGATGGAAATGGGAGCCAAGACATGAGAAAGGGTATCAGTGTATGTGAAGGAATGCACTCTCTATCTGGTGAGTATAATGTAACCCTCCTACTAATTACAATAAAAATATTTGGAAAAAATAAATTACAACATTAAAAATGGGAAAAATTTCAAAACCACTCTGATTTGTGTAGTCTATTAATTTATTTGAATTTTTGGAATACAATTATCTTCACATCTGCTTATTCAATTTGTGTTAGTGATTCAGTAAATATTCATTTACTCAATTACCTTTTCCTCTTTGAAAATGTACAATTGAAAAGTTGCTGGTGACAGCTCTGGCCATTGATTCACAAATACAGCAATTTACAAGTAGAGCAGGGTGATCTTATTTACTTAGTCCTTAGATATCTGATCACTTGCCTGAAACACTACTCGTTACCACAGATCTATACACCTTTTCTGAGAAATTGTTTACAATGACTTTTTGTGGCCTAGAGAGTTTTACTGGAATAACAACAACAATAATTATAGTCTTAAACTCCCAAATTTACAGCTGTCAAGGACAAACAATATGATATTGCTTGGAGATAATATTATAATAATTATTATTGGAAATAAAAATGTGAATGGTCTCTGGATAGAAGAGAATTTATAGGAATGTTAGCTAATCATGTTACATATAAATATAAAATATAGGGTGTACTAGAAGCAGTGTAGTCTGACCATTGTGATATGCAATGCAAATTTTTATTCTCAAAATTAAATGATAGGAATTAGGATAATTGCTGCAGGGAAAGTTGTGTTAGCTACTTCAAATATTTGGGAAGTGAGGTTTGAAGCCACCCCAATTTATATGATACTTAATTCCGAATAACCTAATAAGTCTGAAAGTTGGAGACTTGACTCATGGGACAAAATCAAGGGAAGTCCAGGAAAAGATGGTCTGTTAAGAATTTTGCTTATAAAAGTGGTATGCAAATAAATTATTTAGCTTATTGTGATGATCATCAATTTCACTCAATAATGCCATCTGTGTTCCTAGCACATTATTTACTAATACATAATAAATAAATGAGTTCACAATTAGATGAACAATTAAATGGGTGAACAATTAAACTAATGAGTTAGTAATTACCAGAAACTGGTACCACTAATTCTGTCTTTAAAAATAGGGAAACATTTGCATATTACAAAAAGGCTTTTAATTATTAAAACTAGTTTGTAATTTGGTATATGTTATTGGATATTTTCTCTGGTGGACATTACCTGAACATTTTTTACCTTTTATGATATATATGGCCCATAATAAACTGACAGCAAAAGATAATATATTCAAATAAAAATGTGAGAGTTCTTAATAATTTTTACTGGTTAGTTAAAAAGTCTCAAGACTTTCTATTGATGTTGAAAAACTTTCATAGACAAAAGGATATTTTAAAAAATGAACTCATTGAATTTCATGGGAAGGAACTTGTCTTCTTTTGTATTTTGTGTTACCTTTTTAATTGTTTTACTTTCCAGTATAAAGCATCAAGAAATTTAATTTGAGAATATCACATGTGTAGCGAGAATAAAACAGTTTCCATTTCAATCATACCTCAAAAAAAACAGTTAAAATAGAAGATTTTCATTCATTGCAAAGAAAGTGGGTGGGTTTTAGGTATAATAGGAAATAATTTCTTTTAATAGGCAAAGAAAAATTTCAAGGCCAGCAGTTACTCACACACTGGGTTAGAGCTGAGTATGGATAGCTTACACCTTTCTTCCTAGATATTCAGGAGGCTGAGATCTGTGGATCCTCATTCTAAAGCCTGTCAGGCAAGGAACATTCTTGAGAATTATTTTTCTTTTCTGATTCTTAAGAGTTTGAAACATAAATCTTATGTAATAAATTCTTTTAAATAAATATTTTATCCTTGTGGTTGCTGTTTTTAATGTGATATGGGAAGTTATTTCTTTACTCTTTTTTTTTTTTTTGGTTTTCTGTTTTTGTTCCCTCCATCACCCTTCACCTTATGGTTGATTCCCTGTTGCTGCTGTATCTGACTTTGTTATCTGATGTATTGTATATACATTTACTTGTTGATTTGAGTTAGGGAAGAAGGGGAAAACAAGATAATGAGACAAAGGACAAAGTGTGAACCAGTTTATTAGCCATATTCACAAGATAATATGCTGGAAAAGAACTTTACAACTTGAGAGGAGTGGAAAGAGGACAAGTGGGAGAAAAATATAGGAAAGGGTAACAATGTTCAAGAAGAAATGTACTCACTACCTTACTAATGTAACTGTAATCCCTATATACATAATACTGACAATAAAATAAATTGACTTTTTCAACTTTCTCCTGCCTATCAACATTCTCACCCCTTCCCTCAATTTTCTTAATTTTGAGATCATTTATGGAATTTGTGATTTACCAAATCAATATATGCATATGATGTGTCTTGATCTTTATCATCCCTTTAACATCTTCACCCATTTCAATCCTACCCTTCTCATATTGTTGTGGAATACTCAACACAATTTTTGCCTGCATTCTACTCTTTTCTTTCATTCATTCTTCTACATGCAAAATATCATTTAAAATTTTTAGCATGAAATAGAAATGTGGCTCCAGCGGTAGAATGCAACTGTGAACACAAGCCCTGACTTCAAGATCCAAGACTGATACAAAACAACAACAACAACAAAATAGAACTCAGCAACCAGAAAACCTGCAACTCTGGACTGAGTACATGCAAAGAATGGAGGAACAATTGGATTAATTTCAACTGAATAATTTTATTTGTTGCAGGAAGAAACAAACTCATTGTTCTGTTATAGACTTGGCAAGTACTCTGCAAGTGAGCTGTATCATTCAATTGGGAAATCATAATAATTTTTAAATGTTTAAATTGTAGGTCTTGATATGAGGAGGTTTTAATCTTCGTAGGATGCAGAATATGATATGGATTTTTATACCAGTGGAAGCTTAATATGTAGAGTTGAGAGACAAAGAACTGGACAGAAACTGGAGAGAAGCATCCACGAATCAAGGGATATAGTCAGCTGCTAGTTGTTGGAAAGTTAACCAATACCTTTACTCTGGACTTGTAATTCGGGTCAAGGATATCTTCTTCTAAGAAGGATAAAGAGCTGGGCATGAAACAATACAAACTTCTTAGTAGATATAAATATCCCCACACAATCGATAAAATTAACCTGTAGTTCTCATTGTCATCAGGGCTTAGTATGTTCAACATTAATGTGCACTGTCTTCCCTACTGATCTTTTGAGATGATTTTAAAAGAATACAGAAAACTACTTTTATTTTAGGAGAATATAAATCTCATTTCCTTCCTTAAATATGAGCTTGCCATATTGAATTGCACCAAACCAATAGAAAATAGAACCCTGTGACTTCTTAAAATGTTTGTAGCTCTGAATCACTGCAACTTGGAGAGACCTGATGCTGATTATGTTAAAAAAAAAACAAAGGTAAAATTTAGAAGACTCTTGCAATAATTAGTGAGTGAGGGATGGTAACTGTTAAGTTAAAAAATGAGGAAAGAATAGGAGTAAAAAGAAAAGAATTCACAATGGATCGAAAAATGACAGCACTCATCCAAACCAATCCACTATAACCAAACCCAGAAAGAGAAAACAAACACAAAAACAAAAAAACAAAGCAGAGAAGGTTCCATTCTGCAAGGTCCATTGCAGCAGTCTGCCTTCTGTAGACCTCTCTATCCAAATGTTATTTAAATGTGTCCTGTAGAGCTCTTTCTTCCCTCCTGTGCAAGGCTCCAATACCAAATGAAGGATGTGGTTTCTGGACAGAGCCAGTTGTAATTACTCCTGGCTGCTCTGCTCTCTGTACAGGAGGTTGTCAGTACAGGAGTATAGGCAGTGTTGTTCTATAGGGTTACTTAGTTTGTTTTGTTTTGTATCTTCAGCACAATTCATCCATTTCTTCTAGATTCTCAAATTTGTTGGCATAAAGTTTTGAAAAGTATTCCCTTATGATGCTCTGGATCGTGGTAATTTATGTCATGATATTACCATTCTCATCTGTGATTTTTGTTTATTTAGGTGTGCTCCCTTCTTGTTTTTGGTAAGATTTGTTATGGCTCTGTCAATTTTGTTTATTTTTTCAAAGAAACAATTCCTTGTTTTGTTGATTCTTTGGATAGTACTATATTATGTCACCAATAAAATATGACTCAGTAATATTTCTCTTTTATTTCAAACTTATTTCAGCATGCCTGGGAAATATGCAGCTAAATAAGCATCAATAGAAAAATGTGAAATTGTCTTTGCATTTGATGTATTTCTATGAATGAACTTTTCTACATGTATAGGAATAGATGTGTAGAAGGAAGGAAGAAAAAGGAGGAAGAAATGAACGAATGATGGAAAGAAGTAAAAGAGAAGGAATACAGAAGTGAGAAAGAAAAAAAAAGAAAAATAAGAAAGAAATTGATAAAGAAAACTTAAAAGATGGGCCAAAGACTTAAAGAGAGTTTCTCTGAAGAAGAAATAAAAATGGCCTATAGACACATGAAGAAATGCTCAACATCTCTGGTCATAAAAGAAATGCAAATCAAAACAACTCTAACATTCCACCTCACTCCAGTTAGAATGGCCAGGATCAAGAAAACTAATAACAGCAGATGCTGGAGGGGATGTGGCCAGGAGGGATCACTACTACACTGTTGGTGGGAGTGCAAACTCATTCAACCCCTATGGAAAGCAGTATGGCAGTTCCTCAGAAGACTAAACATAGAGCTCCCCTATGACCCAGCAATTCCACTACTACGCATTTACCTAGTTGTCCAGAAACAAAGACATACTAAATCCACTAGCACAAAGACGTTCATTGCAGCACTATTTACCATAGCAAAGATATGGAACCAACCCAGATGTCCCTCAGTTGATGAGTGGATCAACAAGATGTGGTATTTGTACACAATGGAATTCTATGCTGCTGACAGAAAGAATGACATTGCCCCATTTGTTAGGAAATGGAAAAAGAAAAAAATCATATTAAGTGAAGTAAGCCAGACTCAAAGGAACATAGGCTCAATGGTTTCCCTCATTTGTCATAATCAGCAGAAACCTTGGGATTTCATAGCAAAGATTTGCGATAGAACAAAACCTAGATACAAAATGGCATATAGTATGACGCTAAATGAAAAGACCTCTAGGATATAGAAACAAAAGCCATATAATGAGTGATTGTTGTCCTTAATGTACTATGTTATCTCTCATCTCTTTTGCTGTCCCTTTGTTATCTTATATTGTTACAGTATCTCACTTTGTTATCTGATATATTGGGTATATTTGTATTTGGTTATTTGAAATTGGATAGGGAAGGGGGGAAAACAAGATGAGGGGCGGGGGTGAGGGGTAGGGAAATGGGGACCAAGACATGAGAAAGGGTATCAATGTATGTGAATTAATGCACCTTCTATCTGGCGAATATAATGTAACCCTTCTATTAATTACAATAAAAATACATAAAGAAAAAGAAAATGAGGAAGAAGCTGAGAAAGAAACAAAAAAGAAAAAGAAAAAGAAAAACAGATCAGAGCCCTAGATACCTAGGTAATTGAATGGTTAGGTAAATGGGATAAATGGAATGGAAAGAGAATTCCCTACCCCACCCCAACTCCCAAGGGATATTTCTACTCTTTCCTTTTGTTCTTTTAACTCTTCACAATTTGTGCAACTAATATAGTGATTTTATTTTCCATTCTATGGAAAATTAGAATCTAACTTGAGGCAGTCATGCAAATTTAAGGGGACTCAGATTTATATGTCTACTAGTATAATCATTTATTTATTTGATGAGCCATATCAGTTTTTGCACTGATTATATTCACAATAGTTTGTAGGTAGCATATTTTAATGCACTGATACCCAGGCTTCATGTCAAGAATTATATCAGTGTATTTGTTGGAAAGGCCTAGTTAAGATTTTTAACTTTGAATTGATAAATAATATATAGAAAAAGAAGACACACATCCTGACCATATCTGAGGTTTAAATTAAAAATATTGGACTATTCCTACAAAATAAATATTTGCATTTTTTATAAATTCCAATATAAAGAAATGTACTCATGTCTTCATATCTCTATTTTCCTACTCCCTTATGACAGATTTCATTGAAGGAGACATGATTTATGTAACTCAAATAGTCCCAGTTAAATATATATTAATAGTATGTAGTGCCTTTGTTCTAGTATTAGCAAAATTTTATACTTTCATAAACATATTGATGTATTAATCAGAGAAGTCAATTATAATGACATCTACTTAAATTTTTATCTATGTAGTTTCACTGATTAATATTCATGTATTTTCCCTCAAGCAATATATGTTAAAATTACATAATTTTAAAATACTATTAAAATATTTAGTGCTGGTTATACAGTCAATTGTGTGCTTAATAAAGGTTGGCAGGTGGTGGGTGACTTACAATAACTTGCTGTTGGCAGTTAATTTTACCTTGTTAAATCCACATGATAGGAGAGCATGTTGAATATTTCTGTTGTATTTAAAAGTCCCTTTTCAATGTACACAGCATAAAAGGCAATTTAGTGATCTGTATTGACATGCTTATGAAACTGAAAGAACCACATTGAAATTACCTTATTACCTTAGCTCCATAAGCTGTCGTGCAGGGATTTTTCAAAGCATTTCAAAAGATCACAATGTTCATACACTGCGAATTCAAAGGGATACATTTAAATTTCAAGGGTTATTTTAAAATAAGATATTTTATATTGTTAGATATCAAGCATGTTAGATGTTAGACCTTTTAGAAAATTACCAAATTACAAAATGTATACAGTAATTTCCATACATTACAACTCAACAAATTATACTTAATTGAATATAAATCCATTATATATTACATGTGTATGCATATATATGCATGAAATTAATTTATGTGAATATACATAAAAGTATTGCTTTATTAATTGCTGTTAAATATTCCATTTTTTTATTTTATTATTTTTTTGCCAGTCCTGGGTTTGAGCTCAGGGCTGGAGCACTGTCCTTCAACTTTTTTTTTCTATATATGTGGTACTGAGGAATTGAACCCAGGTCTTCGTGCATGCTAGGCAAGCACTCTACCACTAGGCCAAACTCCCAGCACGTATTCCATTATTTTTAAAAACTGAATTTCATTTATTCTTACTACTTATATTGAACATTTAATTATTTCAAGCTTTAGCAACATGTTTGTAACAAAGTAAAAGAAAACAAAACAAAAAATGATTGATATTTTCTCTGCTTAAGACACCGAATTATATCTATTAATATTTTAAATGATACAAAACAAAAATAAAATTAAATTTGTATAATTTTTAAATGGTAGGCCACAAACTCAGCAATACAAATTTTACTGCACAAAATTCTGAATGATCTTACAAGATTTCACATTCATTTAAAGCAACTTATTGAGAGTAAGCTGGGCCTCAGTGTCTCACACTTACAATCCTAGCTACTTAGGAGGTTGTTGTCTGAGGATCAAGGACCATGGGACTATTATCTGCAACTTAAAACTGTAATCAGGCATTGAAGTTGAAAATGGTAGAATATTAATGTTGAACTGAAGAGCTCAAGAAGAATGCCCAAGCCCAGAGTTCAAATATCACAACCACAACAACAAAAATGTTATTCAAGGTATAAAAATTTTTATAACTGGTCTTCTAAGCAGGGAAGATTTTAATATAGAGAGTGTTACTTTTTTTTATTGTAATTAGTAAAAGGGTTACATGATATTTGCCAGATAGAAGGTGCATTAATTCACATACATTGATACCCTTTCACATGTCTTGGTACTCATTACCCTCCCCCCACACCCCCCCCACCCGTCTTGGTTTTCCCCCCTTCCCTATCAAATTTCAAATATCCAAATACAAATAAATTCAATAAATCAGATAACAAGGTGAGATACTATACCAATATGAGATAACCAAGGGACAGCAAAGGAGATGAGAGACAACATAGTACATTAGGGACAACAATCATTCATTATATGGCTTTTGTTTCACTATCCTTTACTTTTATTATCAAGTAATGCTTGAAGACAAAATGCTTTCCTTTTCATTTGACATATAATACATTTCTTCAAATGTGCTTTCAAGGCATAAATAGTAAAAATCCCTGATGATTTTTTCATTTGATCCACCTTCTTATGTAAACGTTTTGATGTACTATCTCATTTTAACTGCTAAAATAATGAAGTTATTTTCACAATGTTGATTCTTCCAATCCAGGAGCAGTGGAGTTTTTTCCATTTCCTTAGTTCTGTTTTAATTTGCTTTCTTAGGGTTTTAAAGTTTTCATCAAAAAGGTCCTTTACATTCTTAGTTAAGCTAATTCCTAGGTACTTTATTTTCTTTGAGGCTATTGTGAAAGGAGTTGCTTTCCTGACTATTGCCTCCTTCCTCTCACTGTTGACGTAAAGAAAGGCAGTTGATTTTTGAGGGTTGATTTTATAGCCTGCTACACTTCCAAAGTTTTGAATTAGCTCAAGGAGCTTGGGAGTAGAGTCTATAGGATTCTTTCAATACAGAATCATGTCATCTGCAAAGAGGGAAAGTTTTACTTCCTCTTTCCCTACTTGGATTCCCTTTATGATTGCTTCTTGCCTTATTGCACTGGCTAGGAATTCTAATACTATGTTAAGGAGGAATGGAGAGAGTGGGTATCCTTGTCTCATTCCTGATTTTAGAGGGAATGGCTTTAGATTTTCACCATTAAGTGTAATACTAGCAGTGGGTTTCTCATATACAGCCTTTATTGAGGAATGTTCCATAGATTCCTAGTTTCTCCAGAGCTTTTAACATAAAGGGGTGTTGGATCTTGTCAAATGCCTTTTCCTCATCTACTGAGACAATCATGTGATTTTTGTCCTTGCTCCTGTTGATGTGTTGAATTATATTAATTGATTTGCGTATGTTGAACCAGCTTTGCCTCCCTGTGATGAATCCAGTTTGATCATAGTGTATAATTTTTTTGATGAGTTGTAGACAGTCGGCCAGCATTTTGTTGAGAAGTTTTGCATTGATGTTCATCAAAGAAATAGGTCTGTAGTTCCCTTTCTTTGATGAATCTCTGTCTGGTTTGGGGATGAGGGTTATACTGGCTTCATAGAATGAGCTTGGTAAAGAACCTTCATGGAAGAAAGACAGCCTCTTCAACAAGTTGTGCTGGCAGAACTGGTTAAGCACCTGCAGAAAACTAAAGTTGGATCCTTCTTTGTCACCCTGCACTAGAATTAACTCCAAAGGGATCAAAGACCTCGAAGTAAAAGCTGACACACTGAAAACTTTACAAGAAGGAATAGGAGATACACTAGGCCTCCTTGGCATATGTCGAAACTTTCTTAATAAGGACCAAGAATCACAACAAATCAGAGAAAGGCTGGATAAATGGGACTGCATTAAACTGCAGAGCTTTTGTATGGCAAAGGATATAGCTAGTAAATTAATTAGGAAGCCTACAGAGTGGGAAAAGATCATCACCAACCAAACAATGGACAAAGGACTCATATTTAAAATATATCAACAACTCAAAAAATTGAAGCAATCCAAAACTAATCTCCAAACTAACAACCATCCCATTAAAAAATGGGCCAAAGACTTAAAGAGAGTCTTCTCTGAAGAAGAAACGAAAATGGCCTATAGACACATGAAGAAATGCTCAACATCTCGGGTCATAAAAGAAATGCAAATCAAAACAACTCTAAGATTCCACCTCACTCCAGTCAGAATGGCCAGGATCAGGAAAATGAATAATAACAGATGCTGGAGGGGATGTGGCCAGGAGGGATCACTACTACACTGTTGGTGGGAGTGCAAACTCATTCAACCCCTATGGAAAGCAGTATGGCAGTGCCTCAAAAGGCTAAACATAGAACTCCCCTATGACCCAGCAATTCCACTACTTGGCATTTACCCAACCATCCAGAAACTAGGGCATACTAAATCCACTACCACAACAATGTTCATTGCAGCACTATTCACCATAGCAAAGATATGGAACCAACCTAGATGTCTCTCAGTTGATGAGTGGATCAACAAATTGTGGTATTTGTACACAATGGAATTCTATGCTGCTGTCAGAAAAAACGGCATCGACCCATGTTAGGAAATGGAAAGACTTAGGAAAAATCATATTAAGTGAAGTAAGCCAGACTCAAAGGAACATAGGCTCAATGGTTTCCCTCATTCGTCATAATCAGTAGAAACCTTGGGCTCTACTAGCAGAGACCTGAAATAGAGCAAAACCTTGATACATAAGGCTATATAGTATGAAGCTAATTGAAAGGACCTCCAGGATATTGAAACAAAATCCATATGATGAATGATTGTTGTCCTTAATTTACTATGTTATCTCTCATCTCCTTTGCTGTCCCTTGGGTATCTCTTATTGTTACATTATCTCACTTTGTTATCTGATATATTGAATTTATTTGTATTTGGTTATTTGAAATTTGATAAGGAAGGGGGAAAACCAAGACGGAGAGGTGGGGTGGGGGGGAGAGTAATGGGTATCAAGACATGTGAAAGGTTATCAATGTATGTGAATTAATGCACCTTCTATCTGGCAAATATTATGCAACCCTTTTATTAGTTACAATAAAAATATAACGAATTAAAAATAAAAAAAGAAAAAAAATAAAATAATGAAGTTAATCTTATAACCATAATTGTTTTCATTCTATGCATTTACTAAGCTATTCTTAGTTTTTTTATTATTTCAAAAAGGTACATTAAGCTTTCATGAACCTCAAGTCATATTTTTATCTAGTTCTTATCTAGTCCTTACATCTTATCTAGTCCTTACATCAATCCTTATCTCCTTTATTTTTCTTCCCATAAGAAACTTTGTGGGTTTAAAAGCATTACTCAATTGGGTCTGGGTCTTGTAACAAAAAGGTAAACAAGAAACACACATTAGGATTTTTCAGCCCATTAATGAATTCTTAATGTTAGGAATCCTAATTTTAAATGTCCATTTTATCATTCTAGCTTTACAATATGATCATCTTGAACAGGTTGAATTATTAATCAATTTTGTCATACATAAAAGCCAATACTATAGTCCTAAAATCCTATATTATAACTGATATCAAAATTTTTTCACATGAATTATAGGCTGAGATAAATAACCTGGGCTTTCTGAAAAAAAAAATGTAGAGTCAATCAAACTATTGAAGTTGATTTTTTTTTCAGCTTGTAGGAAAACAAGTTGCTCAGTTTTCAAACATTATACTGTGTAGTCATTACAATGAACGTTACTTCCACTTAACTCTAAGTCTGTTAAAGAATCAACTAATAAAGTAATTTAAGCCAAGCCCTGATAGCTCATGATTGTAATCCTAGCAAGTTCTCAGAAGGCTGACATATGAGGATCAGAGTTCAAAACTAGTCCCGACACAGAAGTCCATGAGACTCTAATCTCCAATTAACTACTCGAAAACCAGAAGTGGCTTTGTGACTAAAGTGACTTCAGCTCTAGCCTCGAGCTGAATTGGTCAGGGATAGCACCCAGCCCTGGATTTCAAGCCGCATGATTGACAAAATAAAGTAAATAAATTAATAAAATTTAGAAACTAAATGGTTTACTCTTCAAAAGTCATCAAATGGACTAAGGAGCCAGTAAAATGTTTATTGGAAAATTGATATTATTTGTGAAATCTTATTAATATAACCCTGGGGGAAAAATCTGTCACATAAGCATCAGATTGCATGATTGAAAGGAAATGTTCATTGTCAAAATTAACAGAAAAAATAGTAATTGTGAAAAATAAGGAAATTTATCAAAAATATTATCATAATAATAATAAGTTTGTAGTATTTAAAATTTGGTTAAAATAGCCTGCTTCAAATTTCATAACTGTTTAAAATTTCATTTGATTATTTATTTATATTATGGATTTACATACTTAAAACGCTCTATAGCAGAGTAGGACAGCTATAATTAAAACTACTAATTGCAAACTACTAATGGTCGTATACCTCATAAATTATGAAAAAACTATGTCAACACAAAATTAATGAGCCCATCAAATTTTATAAATAAGGTAAAGTGCTTACTTATAGAATTTTTTATGAGTATTGTGAAAGTTTGAAATATCATCTTCCCCAGGTATCTTGAAATGTAAGTAATTTTGAGATTTATGTAATTTTGTCCTGAAACTTTTAAATAATGTGATGAAAGTGTTTAATGGGATCAATGACAAGCATATTATTGTTATCTTGATAACTGCATATAACATAACATAATATCATTTTGAATGTACAACCAACAGGAGTAAAAACATGTGGTGATTGATGAATGATATGACTAACAACAACATAAAATGCTGAAAAAAGATCTCAAGACTTAGTGGAATCAGTTGTTGAAAAATTTAATGAGTCAATCATTCAAAGTAGCAGGCATAACTTTCTTGCATTAAGGCAATGCAAACAACATTTCAGGAAATACTCACCTAAATGCAATCAGGGGGACTGTGTTAAGGAAAAGGAAATATATTATTCATCATTACATTCTGTGTTACTAGATATAACACAGAATAAAGCCACATAAATACAGGAAAAAAATGTCCTTGAAAATCAGTTCCGAAGCCTTTTCTATTTGCTTTTTATTGTATTTTATTGTCAGGTAATGTATAAAGGAATTACGGTTACATTTGTCAGGTAATAGGTGCATTACCTCCCCCAAATTGATATCCCCTTCTCATGATTTTATCCCCCTTTCCTTTCCCATACCTCTCCCAATCACCTTGTTTTCCCCCTTCCCTTCCTTTTCAAACTTGTAAGATGCGAGAACTCTATTTCACAAACTCATACAAATTATTGAGTATGCTTAACAAGGTTATGACTTAAAGATAAGATTTAAAATATATGAGAACTTCCAGGTATAAAAGATCTTTCCTTCTTTCCTGAAACACATTAATTGAATGTTGTGTTAATAAAAGAAATCTAGCTTTAGTCATAGTCTATGAGAAAATAAATCAAATAAGTTTATTCAAATTGTAAAGTTAAGGCAGACTTCAGTTATTAATAAAGTAATAATAAATAATAATGAAAGAAAGTGAAAAGTTGAATGACAAGAGCAGGAAGAAAGAACAGGAATTTGTGTTTAATTGAAGTTAAAACTGATACATTATTAATCAGTATTTCTCAAGTCCTGGGAGTAGAAATAAACTTAAAATATAAGCAATTCTGTAAAAGTCATTTAGAAATTATTTTTGGCTTCCCAAACATTAGTAAAATGTTCTCACAGAGATTTGGCAGTAAAAGATATAACCTTAAAAGAAACCAACAATTTCTGTTCTTCTTCAAGTCTGACCTACAAACATACCCTCTAGATTATCTAATCTGCTGAAAACACCAGAATGACTAATTTGCTAGCAATAGATGTTGATGTGTGGTCTCTGAAAATCTCAGTATTATTAGGAAGACTAGAAAACCACTTAGTCACAAATGACTAATAGATTATGTTGAATTTTTCTCATCATGAGGAAAGACTTCTTTCATCACTGCAAATGAATCACTTTCAGGGACAGAAAGAAAGGGAGAGAGGGGTTGACAGATAGAGACAGAAGATATTCGTATGCAATCCTTGCCTCAGAGCTAGGTAACTGAATAATATGGTTGGGGATTTTATGTAGGTTCAGATAAGGCACTGAATTAATATTTAATGCATTGCATCAATGGGTACTATCCATCCTGATGTTAAATAGTCATTGAACCAGAGGGGGATAATAGTATACTATATTAAGGGACTGGATTGCCTCTTTCACTAGAATCTCCAATGACCCACTTGGTTACTTTCTGTTTTCAGTCTCCAAAACATTAATGTTTCGAATTTCAACTTCTTGTTATAGCAAAAATATCTAGTTTGAGAATTGTTAGTAGGTAATTTCTCTAACTCTGATTTCATGTTGTTTTGCTTTTGAATATAGTATTTTATTATTATGGAAACAGACGAGAGAAATTATGTAGGTTATATATAATCTTGTATTATATATGTATATATTCAAACATACAAAATAAGATAAAAACCTTAAAATGAATTTTTCCTATATCCTAATAATTAGATTATTATTTTTACACTTATCTTGTTCTTTCTCAGAGATAAAAATTCCTAAACTTCTAGTATTGGAGTTGCTTTTATTAGAATTCTGCTAGAATTACTAACGTTAGGATTGTTTTCACCCAATTCCAGAAGAAAACTTTAATTTTTGATCTTCTACTTCTTCACATAAACAGAAGCTCGAATCCTGGTAAAAGCAGTCTTACCCACTTCTCCATCCTCTGTGGAGATGGTAGGCAGCCATCCATTTTTCTAGACTTTTAGTATACATAATCCAGACATTTTTACTTATAGAACCTCAAAACAGCCACTGTTGTAGGATGTTGCATTTACTTCGAGTCCCTCTTTACTCTCTAATTTGTCACCTTCTTCATTTTAACCATCATCATCACTAATGATATGAAATGGATATACGCAAGTCATGGGGAAATATAAACAAAACTTAAAACTGAAGATGAAATCACCAGGGTTCTGAGGAAAAACATGCTAATTAAATATTACCATTAACCTCAGTAAGAAATGAGAAAATATTTTAACTTAACTTGCAAGGATATCTCAGCTTTCAGACAAAGGACATTCCAGTAACTGGAATTTAATTAAATTAAATTTAATTAAATAAATACACTACAGTGCTCAAGTGTGGTTTTACTGTGAAATATTTTATTCTCTCTCTTGCATTTTACATTTTGATGCTTTACCATTCTCTCAGTAATAAAATGTTTCACAAACTCTCCTGTAAAGTCATAATTAATTTTCACTTTGACAACCTAACTTAGTAATACATTTCCAACACTATAAATATTTTTATGAAGGAATGGCTATGGAGCTTAAATATAGCTATTCTCTACTAGGCAAATTATATCAGCTGACAAATGCCTGATCCTAAAATTTTACACCTTTGGTTAGAATATTTCAAATTTTTTCCATTTTGTGTTTCGATTCTAAATACTACTGATTTTTATTAGAATTGAAAACATATCAAAATCTGTTTTCTATTTTGAACTATAGTTATGTTTGTATGATATTGATCTTTATATTTTTATATAGTCACTTTTTCTTTTATCTCTTTTGTACATGAAGCAAACATTTTCCTCTAAACACGTATAAAAATTATTCTTAAATATTTGTTTTTTCCCATTTAATTATTGTTTAATTATATAACTAAACAAAGGGGGTTTAATTCAACATGTTAGAATTTTTGATTCAACACATTTCAATCAGTTTTATTCTTTTCATCATTCTCTCTCTTACCTCATAATCACACTTAGCTCCTCAGTGTATCCAGTTCCATTGAATATTATGCTACATTTTCTCTCTCCATTCATCTGCTCTTCCATGATGAGACCTTTATTTCTTCCCAAAGCACATGTTTCAACCCCTGCTATTTATTCTGCTAAACAGTAACTTAGTGGTTCAGTGGAGATCTACTTTCAAATATCTCTCCTGCACATACCATACTTTTAGTTAATTTTTGGCCCTGGTAAATGTGCTTTACAGTAATTAGGAGGTTGGTGCTACTTTTTCTGTAGCTGTACAAATGATATCATCTGGATCTGTACCTTCCCAAGTAGATTTTATGATGGAGTAAATGGGCATGTATTTCAGAGATAGTACTGGTTTCTTTTTCTATTTGGCTTTTCATTTTATTATTGCAATTGTGCAACATAATAAGGAAATCTGCACATTGATGTAGATGCCCAGGCTTTCCTATGTTTTCTTTTTCCAGGAAAAGTGTAGCTGTGTATTTTTAAGCCTTAAAGGGTCAATAATATTGAATTATACTACTTTTGAATTTGTTGGTGGATTTGCAAAGATAAAAATTTACTGCTTTGAATTTTCTAATCATAAACAATACTGTGTTCAAGTGTTTTGAAATCTTGAAATAGGTTTTTATAATTATCACAGATTCTGAAGTTTTTAAATTATAGTTTACTTAAATTACTCATTTGTATTGCCTGTTTTCTGAATTTTGCTTTCTGAAATACTTGATCTTTCTTTTAAAACCAAAAATTGTGAAGCTATAAAATATAGTAAAAGTTATAGGAAACTTTTGAGTTAAAAAATAGAGGCCATATTTTGATTATGTTCTAAAATCAAAGTGCCAGTGCTTGTATATAGAGATTCTCTTCTTGAATACTTGTTTGTCAAACAAGTCATTTGAAATATGATGTAAAAATTGATATTGATAAGCTATTTAATTAAAAAATAGAGGCCAGGAGCATGGTTTAGTGGTAGAATGCTTGCCTAGTATGCATAAAGCCCTGGGTTCAATTCCTCAGTGCTACATACACGGAAAAAGCTGAATGTGGTGCTGTAGCTCAAGTGGTAGAGAACTAACTTTGAGCAAAAATGTTTAAGGACAGTGCCCAGGCCTTTAGTTCAAACCCAAAGACTGGCAAAAAAAAGAATTAGAAAGCTAACTATTTTTTTCTTTTCATTTCTTTGTTGATATTAATACTCTTTGCCCAGAATTCAGTTCCTAGTTTCTAAACGAAATTATGCCTTGTTTCTTTAAAATTAAATATTAATGCTTATTGGTACTGCTTTCTGAGTCACTATCCATTGAAAACAGGTAATGCCAATTAAATAATACATTCATCAGTAAATCTTGTGTGTTTGCATATGTGTGGGTATGTATGTATATGTGTGTATGGATGTGTGTTTAGCTGTTTTCTGTTTAGCAGTGTCTTATCTATTTTGAGAGAATTTGCTAAAGCAGCAGAATACCTGTAATCTTACAACACTGAATAAAATTCTCCAGAAATATTTTTTATATTCCTATGCAGTTATTTTGGGGATAACATGAACCAATAGTCAGTTAGCAAGTTTTAATAATACACAGATTGAATTAAAATACGTACGGTTTTACATCACAGCATTGAAACTAGCTTTTTACAAAGACTGATGACATATTAAGAACAAATATTCTCATGCAAAATTATTTCTAGTTATCACCTATAATATGCAAAGTGATTGGTACAATGGATTTCATAATGCTTTGTTTCCTTCCTTAATTATCCAAGTTATCCAAGTATATATTGCTTCTCTGAATATTACTGTATACTTATGAATAAGTCTCAGCTCTTTTTTTATTTTTGCCAGTCTTGGGCTTGGGCTCAGGGCCTGAGCACTGTCCGTGGACTTTCTCAAGGCTAGAGCTCTACCACTTGAGCCTCAGCACCACTTCCGGCTTTTTTCTATGTATGTGGTACCGAGGAATCAAACCCTGGTATTCGCGCATGCTAGGCAAGCACTCTACCACTAGGCCAAACTCCCGGCCCCAGGTCTCAGCTCTTTAAGTGGGTAATCTGGCTTCAACGTGGTTGTGCTTAATATAATTACAGAAATATTTATAGGAGAAACATGAGAAGTCATCAAGGAGAAAAAGAGAAATTATGCCAACAGAGATTGGAGCTCTGCATTTGGAAGACGGAGAGGAAACAAAAAGAGCAGGCTTTTTGGGGGGTAGAAAAGTCAAGGAAATATGTGCTTTTCTCTGGAGATTCAGCAGGAAATAGCAGATCAAAAGCCCAACCTGAGAATCACAGGGCTCTACGGTTATGTACATATGAATATATAAAATGATGCTTGTGGACATGAACTCCAAGAAATGGAAAAACTGTTATTTTTATTTTTACTTCATGTGGTTCTTTTATTTATTTTTTCTTGTTTTCTCCCTTTTGTCTCTGTGTTTGATTTCTGTACTCTTTCTTGTAGGTAATTTAATCTGATTTGGGGAAAGGAAGAGGAAGCAGAGAAACAAAAATTGTGGCAAAGAATGTACTAACGCAGCAGTGATGCTCACTAGACACTATGTTGAAGTGAACTATACTACTTGGGGGAAGCGGGGTTGAGAGGGAAAAATCTGGGAGAAAATAAGGGAAGGGGTGATACTGTTCAAAAGAAAAGTGATCAATACCTGACTTATGTAACTATATAATTATAATTAATTTTTAATGGATCCTCAACCTGCTTAAACTCTTGTAGACTTCTATATTTCACAACTGTAAAGGAGTCAGTTTAGCTGTTCAAAGATATGAAGTTTGTATCACCTTGTTAGAAGTAACTTAAAGCTAATTTAGTATGATAAAAAAAAATCTGGTCTCTGATTTGCTGAGAATGGCCTAAAAACTAAGAAATACATCAATTTCTGTTTGTTTTCAGCAGTTAGAAAGCTGCAATCTAGGGCTGCGAATGTAGCTCAGATGCAAAGTGCTTGCCTAGCAAGTGCATCATTCTAAGTTCAATCCCCAGTGCCAACAAAGAAAAAAAAAAGAAAAAGAAAAAACATAGGAAAGCTGCAGACTAAATTATCTGTATTTATTAGCATTAAATATCATGAAATTTCTCTTCTGACTCGATGGATAAATCAACACTTCCTTTCTCAGCTACATATAACTTTATATCTTTAAATAATAGCCTGTTATTTTCCAAGAATTTGTCTTTAGGCTTGCTGTATTTTCTTCTCTGTGAGATAAAACTCTGCACATCCAGAAACTCTAAAAGCAAGTAAATATTAGTAATAACAGAAAGAATCAACAATGAGTTCTATTGAGATACATTTTTAGATAACATAAAATTTAATCATTGCAGTATTACTAATTGTTTAAAATTAAAAAGCTGCACAAATAGGGCTGGAAGTTTGGCCTAGTGGTAGAGTGCTTGCCTAGCATGCACAAATACCTGGGTTCGATTCCTCGGTACCACATACATAGAAAAAAGCCGGAAGTGATGCTGAGGCTCAAGTGGTAGAACTCTAGCCTTGAGAAAGTCCAAGGACAGTGCTCAGGCCCTGAGCCCAAGCCCAAGCCTGGCAAAAAAAATGATTATGATTTATACTTTTTAAAATTTATTACTTATATTTTTTGAACATATATTATTTTACTTGTGCTGGTCCTGTTCTTACTATTTATACCTGTTATTCTAATGAAATTGTTTTTGTATGCCCTTTGAAATATGAGTAAATATCCAAACCGTTAAATATAATTTTCTTCACTAACATTTACTGCAAACAAAATTCTAAGACATTGCAATATTACATTTTTAATCATAAATCACAAACTAGATCCTTGGGTACCCACAGTCCTGTGTAGCAGACACATTGTTATCATTAATATGTGCTTTATTTAAGGTATCAGTGAATGAGAATCTTTTCTGCCAAATTTAGGAGGTATGTTTTTGTTAAATCTAGATTAGTGCTATATTTTGCTTAAAAATGTTACCATACAAGTGCATGATTATGCTGTTCTGAACACTAACTTTACTTAATAGCAGGAACAGAAACTAAAGTGTAATTTTTACAATAAGTTTCAATGAAAAGTCTTATAAAATGCATACATAATTAAACATTTCCTAATTAAAACTGATATTGCAATGATAGTGTTATTCACTTGCCCTTACAGAACCTTCACTAACTTCAGATGCATATTAATTTTTCAACATCACTTAATGTCTAATAATGACAATATTAATAATTTAAAAGGATTGAATAAATACCACAGAATAGAAGCTTGCATTTAAATCAATAACAAGGGTATTTTCCTTCTGTGGTATCTAGATACGAGTCATAAATTCCTTCCAGATCTTCATGTGATATGGTTTCTTTCTGCTAAGAATATTTGGTGTTATTTTCTAGTAACTTTTAAGACTGATTCACCATGCCACTTTCTTTACAGAGTCGATCAGTAGACACCATGATGCAAGAAATGTAAATTGTCTTCACAGGTGTTTGTCTCTCACTGCTGTTAAGATCACTTGAAACTTAGCTTCTATCAGAGCCAACAGGTATGTTCAGCTACCTATGTGGGTTTCCCAAATCAGATTCCCGATACTTTCCCTTTATCAAATTGAATATACTGTTTACATTCTGTGAAACTAACAAACGTAATTTTCCCCAGACTTAGTAATTATTATTCTATAAAAGGACAACCTACAATAAACTTAACTACCTGGGAAACAAAATTCGCAATGATATATAATTGAAATTGTAGGTCACAAAGAAATAGTGGAGGAACAAACCAAAAATTAGATGATTAGTCAAAAACATCAATTCAGTGCAGTCAGAATCTAATGTCTAATCTAGAAGTGTACATTTAATTACCTTGCAGAGTCTTTATTACTGGAAAAGATAAACAATGTAAAGACATATTGTTAAATTATATGAAAAATTACAACAATGAAGAAAACTGCTAGTACATTTTTGTTTTTAGTTCTTTTCATCTTAGAAGTAATAAAAATGTCAATTTTCCATAATTCTTCTCTACAGTGGTTACTCCTTAAGAATTTATATAATGACTTACATTTTCTGGCATTTGTAGCTGAGGCATAGTATTTAATATTCAAGTATGTCAAATCAAATCATGAACATCTTAATAAGAACAATGATATGTTGGACTTGATTTTCTTCAATAATTTATAAATGTTCTTTATGGCTTTCATTTAAAGACAGGAAACTTCGAAAATGACTATTTTTGTTTTTTAATTGGTCATGGTGCTTCAACGCTGTCCCTGAGCTCTTCAGCTCAAGGATAGTTCTCTATCACTTGAGCCACTGCACCAGTACGTAATTTTTTTAAACATTAGTAATAACTGCTTTCCGAATATTAACTAGCCAGCTAGCTAGCTGGCTTTTGCTTCTTGCTAAATGGCTCATGGTGGTGATACATTAGTTCACTGTAACCTGAGCACACGAGCCAATCATCATTTTTGGAAATTCAGAAAGAAATATTCTATAATATTTTATAAGTATACATTAGAGATTGAAATAATAGAGTACTACTAATCAGCAAGCAAACAAACTGGTTTACAAATCAAATTAAGGGCCCGGAATTTGGCCAATAGTAGAGTGCTTGCTAGCATGCACAAAGACCTGGGTTTGATTCCTTGGTACTACATGCATAGAAACATCTGGAAGTGGTGCTGTGGTTCAAGTGGTAGAGCTCTAGCCTTGAGAAAGCTAAGGACAGTGCTCAGGTCCTGAGCTCAAGCATAGGACTGGCAAAAAAAATCAAATTAAAGCTTGCAAAATAAATTGATATTTCAAATGGAAACTAATTACAAAAACCCAGTGATAAAAGAGTGAAAATATTCAATTAGAAAGGACACAATAATAATATTTAGACATAAAAACAAATATATCTTACAGAATGGCATGTGTGAAATGATTGATGTAGTTTAAAGTCTTTTCAGGATAAATATAAAACCAAAACTGAGAGCTTTTAATATAAAGTTATATATGAACAAATTTGAGCAGGTGGCTTTAACTCAAAGTAGTCTAAAATCAATATGCTGGAAGATGAATCTGCCCTAGATTACTTAATGAACAGTAACCAGAAAATATTATCAAAAGAAATCATTTTCCACTTTTGGAATTTCATGTTTAACATATTTCACTTGAACATAAAAAATCTTAATATTCACCTAGCTTGGACATTGAATATTCACTCAAAAGAATGATCAGAAATGAGTGTGATATGTGATTTCAGTTTATTCTAACCATGTTCATATTATTACAAAATTGTATATTTTTTTATATTTAAAATGTTTTGATTTACCAATTTATTACTTTTATGCAGGCACTATTCATTTTGCATGTAATATAACATTTAGACTAAATGTTAATAATTCCAAAGTTCATGGCTTTTGGTATCATAATTATTTCATATCTGTGACAGAAGAAGGGTGTAACAGTACAGCACCTATCATTTTTAATATGTACAATTTCTCTTATTGACAGAGGTGGTACCTCATGGGCCTACTTCTTGCTTATAATGTGCAGGGCTTTGAATTGTATCCCAATAACCATAAGGGAATATTTCTTTTTTTAATGAATATCTATATGCATGTATATTATGCAATTACCAAAGCATAATTAATAAATTCTTAAATGATTCACAGTCATTTATGTTAAAGTTTATAAGTTAAATTTTATAGAGTACTATGTTCTTAAAACCTAGATACGTAAGTCCTTATAGTATGACGCTAAATGAAAGGACCTCTAGGATATAGAAACAAAAGCCATATAATGAGTGATAGTTGTCCTTAATGTACTATGTTATCTCGCATCTCTTTTGCTGTCCCTTGGTTATCTCATATTGTTATAGTATTTCAACTTGTTATCTGATATATTGTATATATCTATGCATATTTGGTTACTTGAAATAGGATAGGGAAGGGGGAAAAAACAAAGTGAGGGTGAGGGTTGGGGAGAGGGAAATGGGGACAAGACATGAGAAAGGGTATCAATGTTTGTGAAGTAATGCACCTTCTATCTGGTGAATATAATGTAACCCTTCTATTAATTACAATAAAAACATATGGAAAAAATACCATGTTTCTAATTCACAATATTCTGATTTTCAAAGAGGTTTGAGAGGTTTAATAACCTGAGATTTTATTTCTCTTAAACATAGTTCTTGTTTAAAATAGGAAAAGTTTGGGAAATAGGGAAAACTATGTTGATAGAATATAATACAACCTATTAAAGTTGATTTGAATTGACCAAAGCAATTATAAAGTAACATATTTTTTAGCTAAACCCTGTCCAATTTCTGAACTAGAATGCCTTTTTTTCCTCTTTTTTCCATACAGCTCAAGTGGTAGAGCTCTAGCCTTGAGAAAGCCCACGTACAATGCTCAGGCCCTGAGCTCAAGGCCCAACAATGGCAAAGAAAAAAGATGAAGTAAAATTTACTAAAAGTATTAAAATCCATTTCTTTGAAGTTCTTTTATATATAGTGCAATGGATTCTAATATTTGTTATGAATAAAATCAAGAGGCCTTTTTTTTTAACTCCCAGTACCCCTCATCTTTCAAATTTCCTTCTTTGTTTAGTATTTAGACAACACCAAACACACAGATTAAAGCCACACAATCCCTTTAAATCCACAATTTAAGAGTTAGAATAAATCTTTTTATTGGAAATTTGCCATTAAAATATGGTCTTACCTCATGTAAATTCAACAGATGATATATATAAAGATATGTTTTAAATGTAGATGATGTACTGAATATTGGGAATATGTTTCATTTGTACTTAATAGCATGCTTTTGTTTTCCATTAATGCCATTAAAAATAAGCTTATTTTTTAGTTGCTTGCTTAATTATGCTTATTTTCTCTTTTCCTCAAGAAGTTTGTGTGTGTCTGTTTATCTCTGTGTGTGTCATTATATATGTGTGTATGTATGTGTTTTGTACATATGCCATTTAACATGCAAATCATTTGTTATAAATCACCAGAAGTAGAATTGTAGTTCTAGAATTAGTTATTCAATGTTTATTTTTTTTCTAATCCTGGGTCTTGAACTCAGAATCTGGGCTATGTCCTTGGGTTTTCACAAGGCTAGCACTCTAACTTTATCCACTGCACCACTTGCAACTTTTTCTGTGTATGGGGTACCAAGGAATAGAACCCAAGACCTCATGAATGCTAGACAAACATTCTACCACTAGGGAACACTCTTGACCCTCTACATTAATTTTTGAAGAATCTCCACACTGCTTCAAGAGTGATGGAATGAATTTAGATTTCTATAAACATTTCTATTCAGATTTTCTTTGAGAGTATCCCTGAAAGCATCTGTGGTAAACTATTCTCTCTTTAAAGTCCATTGTAAGTAGTGTGAGGTAGAATATCAATTTTCTTTTGATTTGCAACCATTTGTGGTCTGAGATATTAAACATTAGTTCCAGTATACATAGGCAATTTTTACTCCTGAGAAGACTCACTTTTTTTTAACATCATTTGGCCATTTAGTAATATAATTATTGGATTTTGAGGATTTCATGTTTTAACTTTTCCATATATTCCTGACATTAGGCCATTGTCTGATGCAAGATTTGAAAAAAAATCTTCATCTGTTCAGTAGGCTTTTTAGCTTGTTGAATTTGTCCTTTACAATGCCAGGATATGGAAAATCCACCAGGAAAATAATGTTTCTTGCAAAGTTATTCACCATAGCTAAGGAATCAGAACAGATGCCCTTTCTGCCCCAACGAAAAAATGGATCAAGAAAATGTGGTGCTGAATACACACACACACACACACACACACACACACACACACACACACACACACACACATACATATATATATATATATATATATATATAATAGAATTTTAGTCATCCATTAGAAAGAATGAAGTCTACAGTTCTGCAAAATACTGCACCAGGAAGAGGGTACAAGGGAAATAAATGAAGAAGGAAAGGGTGTGCATTCAAGATTCTAGTGTATATAATACAAAATTAATAAGACTGAAGAGAGGGGAGGTAGGGAAGGGATAGGTGAGACCATTGAAAAGAATGACATTAACCAAGCGAAATGACTTATTTTCTTTACTTTTTTTCCTAGCAAAACTGATAAATCCCCTTACCAAATTTCTAGTGAGCAATTTTTCTTTTTATCATATATTTTATTTAATTAATACATTATATTGTAATTACATTATATTTACCAGATAGAAGGTGCATTACTTCACATACATTGATACCTTTTCTCATGTCTTGGTCCCCATTTCCCTCCCTGCCCCGCCCTTCCATATCCAATTTCAAATAACCAAATACAAATATATCCAATATATCAGATAACAAAGTGAGATACTGTAAAAATATGAGATAACCAAGGGACAGCAAAAGAGATGAGAGATAACATAGTACATTAAGGACAACAATCACTCATTATATGGCTTTTGTTTCTATATCCTGGAGGTCCTTTCATTTAGCATCATTCTATATGGACTTATGTATGTAAGTTTTGCTCTATTGTAAATCTCTGCTAGTAGAGCCATGGTTTCTACTTATTATAACGAATGAGGGAAACCATTGAACTTATGTTCCTCTGAGTCTGGCTTACTTCACTTAATATGATTTTTTCCTCAATCTTTCCATTTCCTTACCAACGGGGTGATGTCTTTCTTTCTGTTGGCAGTATAGAATTCCATTGTATATAAATACCACATCTTTTTGATCCACTCATCAACTGAGGAGTTTACTTGAACAGGAAATATATTTGATATTGCAAAGAAATGGGTGTTTGATGAAAATTCACTGGTTTATATTTATATATACATTTCTAAGAATGTATTTTTTCAATGTCATAACTATGTAAAGCAATCATTCTTAACTTGGAATACAATTACTTAACTCATTCATATTACATTTCCACTGAGTTTCAATAAGTGTTCTTGATAATCCTGAGAGATCAATAGAGAATAACAGTCTTTCTACTACAGAAGTTTTATCAATCTCTATAATATTCTCTTATAGTTAAGTTTGAGAAATGCAATGAAAAATCACAATTACTAATATATTGTGATATTTTGTCTCCATAACTTTACATTTGCAGGTATCAACAATTATTTGCTGACTACTGGTCTTTGCATAATTTTCCAGGAAATTTAAAAAAACCAAAAACTATGGTATAACTACTTACAGAATATTAAATAATAAATTCTCCACTCATAAAAACTGGCATGTGCAAGGCCACCTTTGATTACTTAAACCTACAACACTTATCATGTATCAATTCTGGCTGTGCTTTCTGAGAATTCCCATAGGTGAGAAAGCAGCTCTCCCTACCAGATGGAAACAGGAAGTGTGCCTACATAGCCTTTCCTGCAAGTCAAGGCAATCAGCTTAGTGTGACAAAACTTCTCTTTCCATAATTCTGACTCACATGGGTAGAGGGAGGTTTGTCCCTACTAATAAGCAAAATTGTTTGAAACTGATAGCTTTGTTCTTGCATTGGGACTTTGTTGTGAGTCTGCTTGCAGAGCAGGGGTTAGATTACATATGAAAACCCATTTTAATTATCCTTAACCCATTTTAATTTAGATGACCGATTCCTATGTTGTGACTTTTCAACCTAACAAAGAAATACATGTTGAGAGCCAAGGTTGGAGTTCAGCGGTAGAGTACTTATCCAGCATTTGCTAGTCTGGGGATTCCATCTGCAGCACATTGGAGTTGAAAGGAAGAAAAGGAATATTACCTTTTCTATTCATTTTTGTTACAGATAAATGTCAGTAGAAAGCTGCATTTTCTGTCAGCAGAACTCATTGCCCATGGAATCATCTTTAATTTGGACAAAATCCACACTTTCATATAATTACTCCATTGGACTTTTTCACTATGATAAGCTGTAACATATGACTAATTAAGCCTTATTTTATGGCTAACTGTATTTCTTTAAAAAGTATGTAAAATTATTTTTTCTTCTCTTATATTTGTGAAAACTTTAAGATAATATTGTTTGTGAAAATAAGTAGTATTTAATAAATGTAACATTTCAAGTGGCAGTTTAATAAAATGCATATTAATCTGTGCATATTATTATCTACTATTTATATCTGTGAGTGCACTAGTTTCCTGATATTATCTACTCTCTTCTTTCATGTCTTCAATATACAATGTCTGTGTTAGTTTCCTCATGCACTATGTATGATAGTCCATCCCACTATATCCATTTATGAAATAGGCTTTTCTAATTTATTTCTACCGAAATCATGAAGAAAATATTAGGAGGGATGCATAAGGTGCTGAATATTTTAATTATAGTAGGCTTTTAGTTTTATACATCAATTTCATTTTAATTCAACATTTTTCCACAATTCCACATTATTATTGATATATTCATATTTACTTTAGGACAATCAAATTTTTTAATGTAACCATTGTTAACTGATAAGACTTATAGTATAACATGAGCCATTATATAAATATTTCTAATAAGAAAACTGTATTCTCAATATTATCGGCATATAAGTTGCAAAGGATAATCTTAAATATGGGCAGGTAAATAAAATGTATTGTTGCAATTATCACCATCCATCTTATTTCAGCTTTTAAAAAATGTGGATTTCTTAAATTGGGAGGGATGGGGAAGACTGATGAGATGGATGATATCAATTACGATGCAATGCAGTTATAAACTGATTTATTGAATGATAATCCCTTCATACCATTATTTAAATATAATAAAATATAATTAAAAAGAGAAGTACTCATAAATTTACATTCTACATACTCCTATATTATGCTCCAAAATACAATTTCTAACCAAAAGGAATTTGCCTGAAAACATTTTTTTATCAAAGTCATAAAATGTTGTTATAATGTTTAACTAAGAAAGCCACAGTTCCTACATACATTTGATTGAGAAATTAGTGGAAGCAATTTTGTTTTGAAAGAATAATTTTGTTTTCATTTACTTTATTACTTTAACTCCATTAAAAAACAGTGTATGTTTTATTTTTATCTGAGCTCAGTAGTATTGTTTCCTCATATAAAAGTACCCAGAAAAAAAAAAACTACACTGCTATAATAGTAATGTGGTAAAATATTGAGCTGTATTCCTGAAGGAAACTTTCAGGCTCCCTTCTTTTGCAAAGGATACATCAATCACCAGAATCAATGACTTAAACATTACTTTTGAATAAATAGTAACTTAAAAAGAAAACATAAATAGGATATTTTACACAGTATTAACATTCTGTAATGTGTTTCACATCTCAAAAAAATGCTTAAATATATGCTATGATAAATATACTTTTGAAAATAAAATATCCATGACCATACCATAGGAAAAATGAAAACAAATATAAATGAAATTTTATTAAAACAGAATCACTCATGGGTATAAGAAAACAAAAGTGCACAAGCTCATTTTTTATGTAGTTTATTATTCTTTGTGTCCATGATGAAATTTTCTCTTAGCTATTTAAACTTTCTTAATCTCTTAAAATGATTTTGATTTGTCATATATTGCAATCTTATTGATATAGTTATATATCAAGTCATTGGAATTTAGTATCATTAAATTGAAAGTTTGTTTCTTTGAGAAGTCTGAAATAAATTTCTCTTGACTAAAATATAAGTGCTGACAGAGTGATGTTTTTGTTCTGGTCCTAGGATATAAAAATTTAATTATTATTATTTTATAGTTAAGATATCAAGGTTCCACTTACATAAAGCAGGTACAATAAAATCAATTCTTCATGAGCCATGTCTTCCTTGCTCTTAATCTCTCATGGTCTTTTCCTCCATATTTACTCTGAGACATCCAGTTCATTTTCCACATAGTGTCTAGTGAGTGTGAGTATGACTGCTGTATTGCTCATCCTTGTTCTTCCATTTACGTGCCCTCCCTCACAATCCAAATTACCAACAGAAAAGACAAGAGGAAAAGAAAACAAAAACAGCAAATGAATTTTATGCAATCTTGAGATTTTTTAACAGATAGCCAGTCTCACAAAACACATACAATTATATTCAATCACAAGGGAAAAAAAGTATATCCTGTATTTTTGTTTTTACAAATCTCATAGCAAGAGCAGCTGTGTGATAGAACCCTGAGAGGGTACATTACTTCTAAAACATCCATACACCATCTCATGGTTTTCTCCCACATCCCCTTCTCCAGCCCCTTCTCTTCCCTATTTCAAATAAACAAATAAATGTATATACAATATACCAGGTAACAATGTCAGGTTCAGTAACAACATGAGATAAACTATAAGGGGGAAGAGAAAACAAATAGCTTCATACAGTACATTAAGAACAACAATCACAAAGATAAACATCTTGTTTCCATATGCTGGAGTTCATTTCGTTTAGTCCCTTCTATACCTTACCCCAACAACAACAAAAAAATACAAAAACTTACCAGCAATGATGGCACTAATGCAAATATTCACATATTATCATGTAGTCCAGAAATTTCTAGCCCCGTAAATACATAGGTACTATGTATGCATGTGTGTATGTATGTTTGTATGTATGTGCATGTGTGTATGTAAGTAAGTATGTATGTATGTATGTATGTATGTATGTATGTATGTATGTATATATTTTCACGATGACCATTTTGCTCCCAAGGAAATATGGCTTCCCAAGGCTGGTGATAATAGAGCCATGGAGTTGCCTATTCAATAAATTTTCTTCATTAGCATGCTTGGGGAACTCAGTGCTTAAAACCAAATCTTCAACACAACAGCGCTATTCCATAGGATAAACTCCCACCCATTGAAAAACCACAAGATGGGGGTAGAGGAAGATAAATTGGGAAAAGGCATCGATGTTCAAGAAGTAATGTACCCACTACCTGACTAGTGTAACTGTTACACCTCTATTTATCACCCCAACAATAAAATATAAAATATTTCAAAAATAAATATTAATATAATACTACATAAATATTTAAAATGAAAAATTTTTTAAATGTGGCAACCTTGATACCCTTTTATCAGATAACAAAGTAAAATACTGTAACAATATGGGATAACCAAGGGAAAGCAAAAGAGATGAGAGATAACATAGTACATTAAGGACAACAATCACTCATTATATGGATTTTGTTTCTATATCCTAGAGGTCCTTTCATTTAGCGTCATACTGTATGGCCTTATATATCTAGGTTTTGCTCTATTGCAAATCTCTGCTAGAAGAGTCCAAGGTTTCTTCTGATTATGGCAAATGAGGGAAACCATTGAGCCTATGTTCCTTTGAGTCTGGCTTACTTCACTTAATATGAATTTTTCTAAGTCTTTCCATTTCTTTACAAATGGGGAGATGTCATTCTTTCTGACTACAGCATAGAATTACATTGTGTATAAATACCACATCTTGTTGATCCACTCATCAATTGAGGGACATCTGGGTTGGTTCCGTATCTTTGCTATGGTAAATAGTGCTGCAGTGAACATTGTTGTGCTAGTTGTTTCTGGATGGTTGAGTAACTGCCAAGTAGTGGAATTGCTGGGTCATAGGGGAGCTCTATGTTTAGTCTTTTGAGGAACTGCCATACTGCTTTCCATAGCGGTTGAACGAGTTTTCACTCCCACCAGCAGTGTAGTAGTGATCCCTCCTGGCCACATCCCTTCCACCATCTGTTGTTCTTAGTTTTCTTAATTCTGGCCATTCTAACTGGAGTGAGGTATCATTGTATGTTAAGTAATGCACCTTCCATCTGGCGAATGTAATGTAACCCTTCTATTAATTACAATAAAAATTATATAGAAAAAATGTGACAATCTTTTACTGTCATCTTCAAATGAATGGAAAGATTTCTCAATGGGCTCTGACTACACAATCATCCAGTGATACATTTCCTTCTTTCACAAGTTTCACATGCTATGCTCTTTTCCTCCCAAATATGTTAATCCATTGTGTTAATAATTTACCTGGGTTCTGACAAGAGAGGCTAAAAATGATACTTCTTTTATGACTCAGTTGTTGTACAACTCAATAATTGTGAAAAATCTGGAATTTTTCTTTAATTATAAACTAACAATCAGTTCACTGAATTGTCATGCCAGGACAGTATGTCACACAATGTGTCCCAATGATGGGTTCCTCTAAGTCCACTAAGTCTTGGAGAGCTTCATTCTATTGTGGTGCTATGAGGAGAAACAGATGACATTTTGTATGTAGTTGACTGCATCACTGAAGCACCCAGAAGCCTGCAGAACTTGCATCTTTAAAAATAGGAACAAGCTTACTTCACTTAATATGATTTTTTCTAAGTCTTTCCATATGAATATTTGGTTATTTGAAGTTGGATAGGGAAGGGAGGAAAAGAAGATGAGGGGCGGGGATGGGGGAGGGAAATGGGGACCAAGATATGAGAAAGGGTATCAATGTATGTGAAGTAATAATGCACCTTCTATCTGGTGACTATAATGTAACCCTTCTATTAATTACAATAAAGAAACACATGAAAAAAAGAATAGGCCCCTAAGCTTAAGCTATAGTATTGGCACAAAATATCAATATGAATATGATCTTAAAAAATCATTCCTCATTGTACATATAAAAAAAAGGAACAAGCATTTTTACTCTTGCTTTGCAAAGAAACATTTCCCTTGCTTCCAAATCTTTAACCCAATATGGCTTTTCTTATAGGGATATTAACATTCTTAAATTCACATTTTGACAAAGGACAGTCTACAAGTCAATTTGTAAGACAGACAGACATGCAAAAGACAAGTAAACACTTGTAAAACAAGCAGTGAATGCTGGTTCAGGCTGTTTTATTTTGCTGGTGGTGTCTTAAGCTCTTATTGTGAAAAAAGTCAAATCTGACTCTCCACAGAATAGCTTGAAGATATAGGAAATGGACCCAGTTTGGTTGGTCTATCTCTTGTATGCTTTCAATAAAGCATGCTTAATATCTCAAAAAGAAAAGTCCTCAGAGGCAGGAATAACAAAGAATGTAGCTTTCTAATTCTTTTTTTTTTTTTGCCAGTCCTGGGCTTAAGCTCAGGGCCTGACCACTGTCCTTGGATTTTTCTCAAGGCTAGAACTCTACCACTTGAGCCTCAGCACCACTTCTGCCCCTTTCTAAGTATGTGATACCGAGGAATGGAACCCGGGTCTTCGTGCATGGTAGGCAAGCACTCTACCACTAGGCCAAATTTCTGGCCCTCTAATTGCTTTTTTGTGTGTAGATTTATTTTTCCTTGAAGGTGATGCCAATGTATTGCAAACTTCTTAAGAGACAGTTTTGTTGCAAGCAACTCTTGTATTTATCAAAGAAAACCCAGAGCTGGGTGTGGAATCTCTTGTACAGAATATCAGAAAAACTAGGTATGCTGTCAGACACTGTTTCTGGTAGTGAGGATGAAAGGATAAAAGTCCCCTGGGTCTTTATATTTTGTCAGTTATTTTGAAATTTCTCTTAACAATAGCTGACATTGTTATAAATCCATTCATCTTGTTAAAGCTTTTTGGAAACCAACTTGTAAAAAACACTGCTTACTCATGATAAAATAGGGACTTTTAATAATTGCTTTGTAAATATCCATTTACATCAAATTACAATGAACTTTGTCAATTTTTAAAGTCTAATGATTAGTGGGCTTAGATTTATGACTAATAAATCATATTTATAACAACCTATTGTTTTGGAGATATAGTTCATAATTTCTCATTACTTTAATCAATCAAGACCTTGTAAAAGGAAATAAAACACACTTTGGATCAAATAGAGCTTTAAATTGCATTTATTTTCCATAGTAACATCTCTCTCTCTCTCTCTCTCTCTCTCTCTCTCTCTCTCTCTCTCTCTCTCTCTCTCCCTCCCTCCCTCCCTCCCTCCCTCCCTCCCTCCCTCCCTCCCTCCCTCTCTCTCTCTCTCTCTCTCTCTCTCTCTCTCTCTCTCTCTCTCTCTCTCTCTCTCTCTCTCTCTCCCCTCCATCCATTTTTTTTACTTTTAAGACATTTATTTTTATCTCCCAAAGTTGTATATGCAAATTCTTTTCTTTTGTATTTATTTAAAATTGGTTTTAATTTAAGAACTGAGCAAATGAGTTGACACTTAACAAAGCAGTTTATGCACACAATATAACATGATCCATGTTATCCCTTTCATCTTTCTCACTCATCCTTCCCCTACCCACTCCTCCTTCACTCTTATTAGTTTGTTGTATATACACTGGATCCCTGACTGCATTCTCCCCATTTTTGGTGTGTTCCCTCCTACTTTCTTTTTTCATTCTAAGCCATATCACTAAGGGATCTCAGATGTGATCTCAACACCTGCAGCTTCATTCACTGTACGGAGAAAATGGACATCCGTGAGGCAGTGGGAAAAAAGAAGCCATTTTCCATAAGGTGAGTGTGACTACACTAAACTTTAGAGCATCCTGGGGAAATGTAATAGAAAAAGAAATATTTAGAGAGAAAAATAAAGCAAGAAAATAAAAATACATATTTGTCCTATGAATCTCTAATGTTCGTACATGAAAAATATTCTATTTATTGTCTGTTTTCAATGGAGAATGTTAAGGTAGAATATGTGCCTCACAGTAGTTTCCTAATTGGTAATGTCTCCCAGCCTTTCTTCCCAGGGCTGGCTTCAAACTGTGATGCTCAGATATTAGCCCTATGGGTAGCTAGGGTTACCAGTACCAGTACCCGGAATATTCTATCTAAATTTAAAATAGTATTTTTATTGAGTATTCATAGTCCATGCTTGAAATCACAGCTAATCTGACGACAGGAATTGGGATGATCCTGGAAACAAGGCTAGACTGAGCCAAAAATATACTCCTATCTCAAATAATAGATAAGCCTGAAGTTGTGTCCCTCTCTTCTCACACACGGGGGATCAGATAGACGTAAGAATGTCTTCTTGGCCAGTCAGCGCAAAAACAAGATAGTGAAATACAACTCAAACAAAACATTCTGAGACCATTTGCCTAGCAAGTGGGAGGCTCAGATTCAAACTCAAATGCAACACACACACACACACACACACACACACACACACATTTTCAATTAATTACTAATATCATGTCATTTTTTGTATGCTTATTTATACTCATGAACCTATAAGAAATTTCACTGGATTTTTTTTAGTCTGCAGCCCCTCCACCCAAGGAATTCAAGTAGCTCTTATTGAAGTGGCTATTATTTAGATAAGTTCTTATTTTATGCCCAGGACATCCAGAAGCGAATCTTCCTATCAGTGCTCCATCATATAGCTTGGAAAACAGGTATATGACATTTTAGGAAGGCATTATTTGAGATGTTATTTCATGACTTATGTGGCCTCCAGGCTCATTCTCCTAAATAGATGGAATAACTGGCTTCAGACACTACATGTTGCTTCCTTTAACATTGGATTCTTTTCATTAGTCTTTACCTTCTTAAGAATATTTTTTTCTCTAAATTAAAAGTATTTATTTTAGGTGACATTGGTAATTATGTGGCTAATCACTTGAATTAAAGAGGTTATTCCCAGCATCTTTACAAATCTATACATTAAATATAGTAAAATTCAAATCAAAATGAAATAATATTGGCATACTACTGTTTGTTGAAGCTTTCTTTTCGTAGCAGGAAAGTAAAGCAAATAACTAGGGAGATCTCAGCATTAAATATTGACTATTATCTGTAGGACTGCATAGTCATCACCAGAATGTGCCTAGCTTACTTTAGCACACCTCTAAAAAACATTCAATTACACTTTAATTGTAGTACCTGATTTCAGGAAATGTAAAGAATATATGACAATTGTTTTTTAAGAAGTGTTTTAGTTGCCAAAATCCTAGTTTATATATTTTGGCTTGTAAGATACCTGTCATTTCTAAAAGGATTTCATTTTCTTATTATGTATATACTCATATTTAGCACAAATATTATTTCAAAGAAGGTTTTCTTATAATTGTCTTATAATGTCTTACAATGATAAGATTGTTTAGAAGCATTGGTATATTTACATATGTTTGTGAAAAAACTAAGGATGTAGCATAGACATAAATTTCTAGAAAATCTGTTTCTGAAATGGATGATCATAGTTTCTATGCTGAGTATGAATCATAAAAGATTCTGCTTGATTCTTCATTTATCAACTAAGTAAAACAGTCTATGAAACTTGGGTTAAAGAGTAGAGAAACAAATCATAAGCTGAAATTTGATGCTTTAAATTATTTTGATCTTCTGTTGTGTAATGACTGTTTATGTTTATATACATTGTTTGTTTGTTTGATAGTCCTGGACCTGGGCTTAGGGCTTGAGCACTGTCCTTGAGTTTTCTCAAGGCTAGAGATCTACCACTTGAGCCACAGCACCTCTTTTGGCTTTTTTCTGTGTATGTGGTAACAAGGAATTGAACCCGGGCCTTTGTGCGTAGAAGGCAAGCACTCTATCACTAAGCCAAACTCCCGGGTCTTTGTGTACATTTATAAAAAATAAAGCAGTGCAATGATATAACAATGCTATTTGGAAATATTAAATTGATTCTGATAACATATGAGTCATTCTACTCATTCATTCCGTACGTTTGAATGGAAAAACCATAAATCCTTTTCTGCATTCTTTAAACTCAGATAACCAACATTTTTCATCAGAGTGAACTTGTCTTTCTCCATCTGCTTATTTCACTCATAATTTCCTCCATTTTTATTCATGTTGTGACATCTCCTTTTTTTGCCTGAAGAGAATCTCACATCTTTCATGTTTTTCTCTGTTTCTCCAATTAATTTCCCAAATTGATTCCATAACATGAATGATGTGACCAAGTCTGTAAAACCTGTCCATCGATAACAAAACATTTATAGTAATTTCTAACAAAATTTCCATAATGACTATTAAATTTGATACTGTTTGATCAGACAAAATATTAATACAAACTTCTATGTTCAAATAAGTTACCACAGCAAGCTCTTTTTTTCATATATTTTTTATTGTAATTAATAGAAGGGTTACATGATATTTGCCAGATAGATGGTGCATTAATTACCACATCAAGTTCTAAAGGCCGTTTCAAAAAATCTGAAGACAACATCTAGTTTCATCTTTCTATACTTAGATTATTGTTTAAGTAATCAAGTTCATTCAGCCACAATGGAATTAAATATGGAGGTTCTTAAGAAAACTAAAAAAGTAAAATTACATGAGATTCTGCTAAACCATGGCTGAACATTTATTGAAAGGATTAAGAGCAAAGGAAGTCCTGGTATATTGGTCAAAATAAGCAAGTAATAGAATCAGCCTGTGTGCCCATCAACTGACTAACAAAAAAATAAAACAATGGTATATATATATAATGTGATATTAGTCATTCAATTTTAATTTGCCTTCTAGTATGTATCAAAGCCTAAATTACTATACTATTATTGTGATCATAACATTTTATTATGTGTTTCCTAGATCAATGTATTTGTTGTAGAATGTTATAATTATTCTTAAAGGTGTTCTTGTAATTATTTTCATGATGTGTACTTATACATTCTTTTATTTTATATACTCATAACTATTCTTAAAGTTATAACTTATATACTTTTTTCACTTAGAAGATATCTCTTACACGTATATGCCAAAAAATGTATGTTTAAAATCAAAAGCTTCAGAAAGTAACGTGATGTACATATGAATTGTATCGTATTAAAGCTAAAACAACATGATAATTTATGTCTTATTTGTTGTATTTTTTATATGACAGCAAAAATAAACCAACCACCTTCCATCTCAAATAAGTGGACAATAATAAAGTGCTCTCAATTTAAGTTTAACCAATAACTATCCTATTTTAGCAGTCAAAAATTAATGCATATCCTGCAAAATGGAGAGGAATTACAGGGGTCTTCTGAAGGATAAGTGACAATGTTGAAAGGAAAGATATTTATCTTTTCTTTCAGACCTGATGCTTTAACTCAGGGCCAAAGTTCTGTGCTTGAGCTTTCTCAAGGCCAGTACTCTACTACTTGAGTCATAGCACCATTTCCAGCTTTTTGTATGTATGTGGTACACTAGAATCAAACCCAATTCTTCATGCATCCTAGGCAGTCACTCTATCACTATGCCACATTCCTACCTCAAGAAAGATACTAATCAAGCTGCAGTATATCATGATGTGCTTTTTTGAATGGCAACCCTTTTGCATAACTACTCAAAAGTAGAAAATAAAATTCAAATATGGGAACTTGTTAATTAAAGGCAAAATATTCAAATATTATTGAAAAATGTGTGAATTATGATTGTCATATAGACTTTTACTTTTCTTTGGCCAGGAAAATGTATAATTAAATTCATACAGAAGAACAAAAACAAAAGTAGGCAGAAAAAACTGAGCAAGTATATTCCTTTATGAGAATCATTATGAATAATGTAAACACTACTCTGAAGAAAGTAAATTATTCTTGCTATATACTAAATGAATCATAAATTAAATTGAGCAGCACAATATCCACAGCTGCTTCACCCAGTCATTTCTACTTTGTTTATACTACATGAATTTCCTTTGAATCCTCCGTATATGTAACCTCCATGCATTTGTACAAATGACTAATTAAGTATTTCATTTCTCAATGGAAATTGCTGCATCATAATCACAAATAAAACTTTTTTTAGTACAAGTCACGCAGCACTGACAGACACCTAAAAATTGATCTGTAGTAGAGAATTTTAGGAAAATTAACTAACTGGATTTCAATCATATGCACACTCTCTATTTCTCCTTGTTTCTCCACATTCTCCTTTTAAAAAAACTCTATAAGTAGGTTTTGTTATGCAATTTCTATACATATATACAAAATAATTTTATCATGTTCTACTCCTCATACTTTTTCCCTATTCTCCACTAAATTATTTTAAAAGCAAACTCTTTATTTAGTAGACAAATCTATCTGATCTATTTATACTATTTTCAATCATGTAATATTGGCAATTAACTTAAGGAAAGGGTCAAAATAATTAAAGTGAAATGAGAAATTCTAATGGTATGATGGCATAAAACTGCAATCCCAGAAATTAGAAGTCTGAGGGAATGAGATTAAAAGTTTGATGACAGCCAGGACCAGGTAGGTCCTGTCTAAAATCATCTGTAACAATGACATCAATTGTTTCTTGTGTAAATGCAGTCTCTAGTTTAATCAGAAAAAAATTGAATTATTGTTCCAAGATAAGAAAAGTTCTTTACATAGGGATCTAGAATTACTGTTCATTTTTGCTAATACCTCTTGATGTTTATATACTACTGGGATTTCATTTCGTGTATACTTCTGAAATTCCTTAGGTTTTTATTTATGATACATAAACAAATGGAAAAGTACCATACTGAAAGAACAGAAATATTTTGTTCCTATTCTTTTTAAAGCCTCAATTTTCTCATCCTTCCCTTCCTACATGCAATTCATTCTAAGTAAAAGGAAAGCTTAATAAACTCAGTATTTAACAATTTATGTGTGTGACTTAATAATTTTCATTACATTCATTACACTGAAGCATTCTGCTCATTCTTGGCTAGTTAGAAATATTTCAAATCAATGTACTTTGTTCCCATTCCATAAGAACTTATAAGCTAGAACTAAACCTAATTCCATTTTTTTTGGGGGGGGGGTAGGGGCCATCATAGGGCTTGAAATCAGCCTGGGCACTGTCCCTGAGCACTTCAACTCAAGGCTACTACCTACCCTTGAGCCAAGCAACACTTCCTATCTTCTAGAGGTTAACTAGAGATAAGAGTCTCAGGTCCTTTTGTGCCCAGACTGGCTTTGAGCCTTGATCCTCAGATCTCAGCCTCCTGAGTAGATAGGATTACAAGTGTGAGCTACCTTGCCTGGCAAACCTCATTCCTTCTTAAACTTCATTCTCATACTCTTACACAACATACATATTACTACTAGACTATTCTTTTTAATAGAAAATATGTATTTTACATGCTTAAGTCTTCTAAATGGGTCACCAAAAACCATATCCTTATTTAAAAATTACATACTACTTTAATTTTAGAATACTTGACATCTTCAAATCATCTGTGTAAGTGTGTGTGTGTGTGTGTGTGTGTGTGTGTGCAATGCTTTCACACTTCTCCTGAGATTTATGTGTTCAAGGTTGAACTATGGCTCCATTTCCAGCTTTTTAGTCTTTAATTGGACAAATGACACTTGACTTTTGTTCCTGGGCTGGCTTTGAACCCTGATCCTCAGATGTCATCCTACTTAAGTATCTAGGATAATAGTCATGAGCCACTGGCATAAGCTTTTAAAATCATCTTTTATAGAATAGGTTCTTCTTAGCTCCAGGCTCTGTTCAGTTAGAATAGCACATTGTACTTCTAGTTTCCTAGCAAGCTTTGGGATATTTTCTCCTTATCTTCTTATATTCTCTGTCTCAGCCAACAACTAGTCTTATTCTAATTGCCATTTGTCTAGTTCATGCTATTATCATGCCTCACTTGAATCACTGCAGAATTTTAAATATAATTCTCCTTCCCTCTAGCCTTTTTTTGTTCCTGATATAACATTTCTTAGAAGCTTCTTTTGTAAATGTGAGGATACTTTAGCTCAGAGCTATTACAGTGTTAAAATCACTGATTCTCCTCTTTTGTAAATGAATTTATACAATAAACCTATCATGAGTGAGAAGGTGTTCTTTATATCATCTTATCACTAACTCATTGTAAAATGTGTAAAACATAGTTCATCATTTCAATAAGAAGCTTATGTGACCTGTTGTTCACACTACAAATATGTGAATTAATTCAATATGTAATTACTGAATTTCTGCTGTGGCATAAGGACTTCATTGTAAAGTATGGATATAAATGTAGTTAGAATGGACACTGACTCCTCATTAACGTGAGGCTGAAGATAGAATAAAAATCTCTAGATCAATGAATTGAAGAACAATAAAAATTATGAGAAGATTTAACAAGCAAAATCAAACAAATAACACAAGATGCCGTGGAGATATAACAAAGGACACCTAAACTACTCTATGAATTGAGAAGAAAGAGGTGATCTATGAGCAATGGTAAAATAATCCACAGTTTATTTTGCTTGTTTGAGTTGAATGAGTGATGAGCTATTTTTTTTTTTTTGTGGGTCATGGGGCTTGAACCTGGGTCCTGGGCGCTGTCCCAGATCTCTTCAGCTCAAGGCTATTGCCCTACCCTTGAGCCAAGGCCCACTTCCTGTCTTCTAGTGATTATTTGGAGATAAAATCTCAAGGTCTTTAGTGGCTGGGCTGGCTTTGAACCATGATCATCAGATCTCACCCTCCTGAGTATCTAGCATTACAGGTTTGATCCACCACACTGGGCTCTTGAAAGAGTTATTTCTAAATTTTGGACATTTGTTCACTTTTGAAACTCTGGCTAGTGTTGACCACTTCTATTTCATATCAGTTAGTTGATTCTATCATCTTTACAAGGATAGCATCTACGGGTACCTTACTTATGTATACAGCTCATAATTTATAAGCATGCAAAGAGTGTTTCTATTTCTCAGATCTGTTTAAATTACTCAATCGGACCAGTCCAAACTCTGCCTGTCTGATTATCCTATCTTTTTCCATGAAGATAGCAATACAGAATTTGTCCCACAATTTCTGCCACATTGTTTTATGAGTATTCCTCTGGGTGTCTGTTCTTTGTGTACTAAGTTCTTCCTAGGGAATGGTGGGCAACAAAAGTATGCTTTTTCATTTTATTCTTCTTGATAGTTCATCTTTCTTCATCATATCTTTATCAAAATGATGTAGTTTAAAATGTGACATGCATATATACAGAATACATATTAGTAAGATAAATAAATATATATACCTTAATGGAATATTATCATTATTAAGAAAAAAATTAATATAATGCAAATAAATCTAAATTTATGAATATATTAATACTCAATTTTGTTGAAGACAATTACAGAAAAATGATAATAAAATCCCAAAGAACTACATTTTATCTTATCTTTCATATGGATTCAAGGACAAATAAAATATGAATGTAATTAACTTGGAATTTCTATTAAATCCTCAAGTATTTTTTTTGGAGCCATGAATCAAACTAAACTTGTTCTCCTGTAGTTTCAGCTATGATTATCTGGCTTTCTTTAGTACAGCATAAAGTCTTAGTCCTATAATTATAAAGTATGCTACTTAAAAATTTACCTTTGAGTATTGCTTTTTCTTGATGTAATAATATTTGCTTATTTCTTTAGTAGGTGATTTCTCCTTCCTGTTTTTTATTAGTGATCTGTGTGACTTTCTTTTCTGAAAATCCCAAATAGCATTAAAGTGAAAATCTAAGATAAATTGTTTATCTAAGCATGCTTTTTAAAATGTAAACAATAGTATTAACATTATATTTTGATGTTTGATTAAAATATATGGATTGTTCTGAATACTAGTGGGGAAGTTCTGCACATGAGTATAGCCTCAAATCTAGGATTCTTTTGTCCTGGGATTTACCTCAAATCTAGGATTCTTTTGTCCATACCCCAACCACCCTTCCTTACCTGTAATACTATTCTATACTCAATAGGAACTCTTCCATCTGTGGAAAGCATCATAGAGTTTCAGTCATTCAGTGTCTGGCTAAATTCATTTTAATAGAATGCTCTCCTTATCAACACACTTATCACAGATGACAAGATTTTTATCTTCCTTGTTATTAAATAATATTCTGTATAAGTAGCATTTTGATTACATTTTTGGCTACTATGAATTGGGTAGTGTCACAATAAAGTAAAACAAGGTTATAACCCCTTGAAAGATCTTTTTTGTTCTTTTGGCTATGAATGCCATTGTTTGGTAGGGAATTGATTATATGTGAGGTCTATTTTCACTTCTATAAGAAGATCCCACCAGCCATTTATAAGAATTTCATTTTCTCTGTATTCACATTAGAGTTTTTGCTGTTGTTGTTGACAATTGAATAGACTGATAGCATTATTTTTAAATTCTTGATCACCATTAATATTGAGATTTTTGAAAGGTATTTATTGAGTGTTGGTATTAGATCTTTTGAGAATTATTGATTCTGATTATTTTCAGATTAACTGATTGGTTGCTCCTTTCAAATATTTGAGTTCATCATACACTCTGTATATTACTCTTCAGATGATGAACAGTTGGGAAATAGTTTTTCCCAATCTGTAAGCTGAATTTTCATCTGCTGATTATTTTCTTTGTTGTAAAAAGGTTTTACTACTTTGAAGTAATATTAGTTAATATTAGCTTTGCTTTGGTGTTTTTTTCTTTTCTTTTCATTGCATCTTTTGTTGGGGTGATGTATACAGGGTTTACAGTTACATTCATCAGAAAGTAGGCACATTATATCTTGAACATTGATATCCCTTTTGGATAACACGTAGAACTGCAGAGAAATTTACAAGATTTAGTGATTTTTATCTGAACTAGCATAAAGTGAAGTTGATACTATATATCCTTTAATAATAGATTACAAATTAATGTCTTGTTTTTATTCATCTTAATTCATGATATATATGGTGATTTAATAAAATGCAAAAATAATAGAGCCACTAGTGAAAAATAGTAAACAAATCACTTATTATGAAATTATTGATAATATAAAAAAACTAACTTATGAAGAAATAGCCCTAAAATATGAATATCAGACTGGGAGTTTGGCCTAGTGGTAGAGTGCTTGCCTAACGTGCACGAAGACAAGATTTGATTCCTCCATACCTCATACACAGAAAAAACAAAACAAAACAACAACAACAACAAAAAAACAAGTGGTGCTGCAGCTCAAGGGGTAGAGCTCTATCCTTGAGAAAGCCCCAAAAGAGTGCTCAGACCCTTAGTTCAAGCCCTAGGAAAAAAATTACAAATGCCAATATATCTTGCAATACAAAAAATATGAAGAAAATTTCTCCAATGCTATTTTTTTACGATTGGGGTTTTGTTTATTTGTTTGTTTTTACATACAACATTTGTATTATGCATGACTCACAATCCAAGTCATGTGTTGTATTCAATTGTAAAATCATTGTGGCTTTTCAGGTTGTGATCATATCTTTGCTTTCAAAATATTTGAGTTGGGAAAAAAAATAAAAACTTCAAGGAGAATGATGGCACGCTGGCCTAAAGACTGTGATCCTCAGATCTCAGCCTCTTGAGTGTCTTGGATGGCAGGTGTGAGCCAACAATACGTGGCAAACTACTTTAAATCCAAGGATTTAGAAAACTTAAAAGATGATAATGTATGAAATATGTCACATAGATGTTAATAGATGTATAAATACTGGTTACATCCATTGTTGAATTAAAATATCTTGTCAGAAAATGTTACTGCATGTGGTGATTCCTCAAAAGACTAAACATAGAGCTCCATCAATTCTACTCCTGGAAATTTACGCAAATGTCCAAAAACAAGGCCATAATAAAGCCACTAACACAATGATGTTCATTGCAGCATTATTTACCATAGCACAGATATGGAGCCAACCCAGATGCCCCTCAGTAGATGATCGGATCAAGAAGATGTGGTAGTTATACTATGCTGCCATCAGAAAGAATGACATTGCCCTATTTGTAAGGAAATGGAAAGACTTGGGAAAAATCACATTAAGTGAAGTAAGCCAGACCCAAAAGAACATAGGCTCAGTGGTTTCCCTCATTTGTAATAATTATTACACATCTAGGCCTCTCCTAGCAGAGGATTACAATAGCTCAAAACCTAGGTATACAAGGCCATATAGGATGAGGCTAAATGAAAGGATCTCTAGGATATGGAAACAAGAGTTTTATCATGTGTGATTATTGTTCTTAATGTACTATGTTATTTCTCTTCTCTTTTGTTGCCCTTTGGTTAATCTCATATTGTTACAGTATCTAACTTTGTTACCTGGTATATTGTATATATGTTTATTTGAAATAGGAAAGGGAAGGGGCAAAAAGAAGATGATTGGGATGGGGTGGGAGGGAAATGGGAACAAAAACATGAGAAGAGGTATCAGTGTGCGATAAGTAATGCACCTACTACCTGACAAATGTAACAGTAACCTCTCTATATGTTATCCCGACAATAAAGAAAAGAAAATGTTACTACAGATAAAGTGGGCCAATTAATAATGATAAAAGAAAGGGTGAAAATAAAAGTAAGAATACATCTTAAAAATGTGCATGAGGCTGTTAGTGAGGATGGATCAAGAAGAACTGGATCAGTTTGTTATCTGAGCAAATCCTGAAGTCCCTAGCACAATGTCTCCCTGTCTGAGATTTATCCTAAAGTTCTATTATGATGGTGAATATCGAATCTTCTTAGCTTGAGGTGAACTGAAAGAGATTGATAGCAAGTCAATGTAAAATATTTCAATCCCTCTTCTTTTATACCCAAATTTACACTCAGGATTCACTTACATCGTATGTTGTGCAAAAGTAATTGCATGGTATGAATGGAGCAAACACACCTTGAAGTTGTGGTTTTCAGTGCTCTTGGAGGTGGGTCCTGAACCTACTGGGGTCTTGTGAAGGCCCTATCTAGCTGGTAAGGGTAGGCTCTGACAGACAGTGCAGAGATGGCTTCAAGAGAAAACCATCATTCTCCAATGCTGTTTTTGAGAAGCACCAGATTTCTGTCAGTAATGATTAACCCTCAGTGACAGTTGGAAGCCATCAGCAATTTCAGAAAGATAATTCATTTCCTTTAAGCCATGGGTTACAAAAAGACACATCTTATGATTTTTATACACATCCTGAATTCTCTAATTCATTCTTTCTGTAATATTCATAAGTTTGCATCCCCAAATTTACTGATTTTAAAGCTAAATTTTAAAATATATTCATAGAATGATTTTGTAACAGCATTGGTGTAAGATATGTGTTCAGTTTAACAGTGACAACTAAGATCTTCAAAAGTGATGTTTTAGCATCAATACCTATAGCTATAGCTATTCATTACCAAATATTATATTTTAAGTTTATTTTGATGAAAATTCCTTGACAGAGTGCTGAATCTCTTCCCTTATTAGGCTATGAAATTAAATAGTCACGTGTTATTTCTCATCTCTTTTGTTGTCTTTGGTTATCTCATATTTTTACAGTATCTTACCTTGTAATCTGATATACTGTACATATGTTTATATGAAATAGGATAGGGAAGGGGGAAAACAAATGAGGAGAGGGGTTGGGGGAGGGAAATGGGGACAAAATCATGAGTAGGGATAGCAATGATTGTTAAGTAATATAGCTTCTATCTGTCAAATATAATTTTAATTACAATATTCATTACAATATTTAATTACAATAAAAAATTTTAAAAGAAATTAAATAGCCACTTAATTAGAGGTTAGATTAAGACAATGCTCTTCTATTTGTCCAATATTTGTACTGTATTTTTAAATACAGTAGTGCTATTCACTTAATATTCATTATGTTAGAAGATTTATACTTTTTTTCTCTATTATGTTTTAATGGTGATATACAGAGGAGTTGCATTTACATAAACCAGGTAATGAGTACATTTCCTTCTGAAGAGTACCACCTTGTCTCTAATTCTCTCTCTGTTTTTCTCCCTTCCCACTCCCCTTCCACCCAAGTTGTTCAGATCATTTGTGACATGTTGTCTGGTGAATATCACTGATATATTGATTCACTTTGTCCCACCATTTCTGTGCTTTCTCAATCCTCCCTTAGTCAGATAAATTTATTACAAGAAAAAGAATTTTAAAAAATCAAGTTCAGTGACAAAAGGAAAGGCAAAACAGAAAAAAAGAAACGACAAACAACATAACAAAAAAACCTCATGTTTCCAATACATGGAGTAAGATTTAATAAGCATCCTTTTATATTATCATATTCATATAGCTATTAATACCTCGTCATCCTCTCCTAAGAATATCCTCCTTTGTTCTCTATGTGTCCAAGTTTAGAGTGCTGTTTAATTAATCATGTCCAATTATAATTGTCTTTTATTATCCACTTTGATTCCTTGTAGATTTACAGGAACATTTTAATTACTACAAATTAGGGAAACCATGCAGCCTATGTTTCTTTTGGTCTAGTTTACTTATATACATGTACATATATATATATGCACTTCTGTACATAGATATGTACATATATATGTACATATATTCTCTGGAAAGCAGTATGGAGGCTCCTCAAAAATCATCCTCCCTTTGACCCAACAATGTCACTCCAGAGCATTTATTCAAATGTTCACAAACTAGGCCACAGTAAATTCACCACCACAAGCATGTTCACTGCAGCTTTGCCTACCATAGCTAGAACATGGAATCAACTCAGATTCCCTTTAGTGGATGATTGGATCAAATACACATACACACACACACACACACACACACACACACACACACACACACATACAATGGAAACCTATGCTTTCATCAGAAAGAATGACATTGTCCCACTCATAAAGAAGGGGAAAAGCTTGTGCTTTCCTAGAAATAGTTACTCAGGACATCTTGGACATGCTGAAAAGTATTTCCAAAAATGTTTAGACTGAAATTTCTATTTGAGCTATTAAATAATCTTGAGGTAATAGGTTCAAAAAAGTTACACCTTATTTTTCTCAAATATTAATATTTTAAAATAACATTCACATACATACACATTCATTTCTGAAACACTTAAATGCAGATATTGTTTCAGAGTCAAAGTGGTCAAAGGTGGCTTCAACCTTCTAATAGATGTACTTCAGCAAAGTGCTAAGGTTCAAGATATAAACCACCATGCCCAGTTTAAGATTGATGTTAGAAATATATAATATTTATACCCCAAATTAAGTATGTAAACTCAAGAAATTTTACTAGTATATTTTTCTTAGTTTTCTTTAGAAATCTGTAACATATACCCAGAAGTAGTTGCATTGTCATTTTGAATAGATTTACTTCATATTTTTAAAGAATTTATTAACATTGATTTTTACATCATATTTCAAATGATGTGTTTAATAAACAAGTATTCAAGAAGGGAATCTCTATATACAATCACTGGCACTTAGATTTTTAGATCATAATTAAAATTAGGCTGAGGGTTCATATGTCATATATGCATATTAATCTATGTAATAAAACATTAGGTCTACAGAGTCATAAAATTTTAAGTCTATGTAGTTGTGTTTATATTTCCAATACCATGTCCATGGCATTGGGTATGCAGTTCTAAGGGGAAAATTTATCACACTAGCAGCCCATATTAAAAAGACAGAAGAAGTGCATGTAAATAACCTAAAGGAGAAATTGAAGCACTTAGAGGAGCAAGAAAAAGTTAATTGTAAAGCAACTAGAAGGACAGAAATAACAAAAATAAAATCAGAAATCTCAGAGATTGAAATAAGATCTACACATAAAATTAATAAATCAAAAAATTGGTTCTTTGAAAGAATCAACAAAATTGACAGAATCCTGGCAAGATTAATCAAAAAAAGGAGAGGGGAGACTCAAATAAACAAGATTAGAGACCCTATGGTAACAATCGCGATTGATATTCAAGAAATTCAGTCCATTATGAATAAGTACTTCCAAGGCCTATATTCAAAGAAACCGGAAAATTTAGTAGAAGTGGATGATTTCTTAAATAAGTATAAGCTACCCACATTGGACCAAGAAGAGGTAAGAAAATTGAACAAAACAATTTTATACAATAAAATAGCGGAAGAAATCAGGGAGATACCAAACAAAAAGAGCCCAGATCCAGATGGTTTCACTGCAGAACTCTACAAGACTTTTAAAGATGAAATAATATCTATACACTTGAAACTCTTCTAAGACATAGAAGCAAAAGTAGCCATACCAAACTCATTTTATGAAGCTAAAATTACACTTATCCCCAAACCAGGGAACGACCCAACCAAAAAAAGAGAACTTCAGACTTATCTCTTTAATGAACACAGATGCAAAACTCCTCATTAAAATACTAGCCAACAGAATCCAGAAACAAATTTGTAAAATTACATAATACTATCAAGTTGGATTTCCTATTTAAAAAAAATGACAGAGGTCATGGTAAATTTGGAAACTGAAAAATATAGTTTTGTGGTAACTTTAGTTATAGTTTAATCAGTACTACTTATGTACAAATACAGAATCATATAGATAAATAGTAATCCTATTCATTATTTTAAAATGTGGCATCTTATATTGTCTTTAACAAAAGACTCTAACATTCTAATTCCATTAGACAGTGATGAGCAGAACTTTGTACATTTTTCCTATGTATGTCATGTCCTAAATCCTTTGCAATAGAGCAAAACCTAGATACATAAGGCCATATAGTATGATGCTAAATGAAAGGACCTCTAGGATATAGAAACAAAAGTCATATACTGAGTGATTGTTGTCCTTAAGGTACTATGTGATCTCTCATCTCCTTTGCTGCCCCTTGGTTATCGCATATTGTTACAGTATCTCACTTTGTTATCTGATATATTGGATATATTTGTATTTGGTTATTTGAAATTGGATAGGGAAGGGGGAAAACAAGATGAGGGATGGGGGGTGGGGGAGGGAAATGGGGACCAAGACATGAGAAAGGGTATCAATTTATGTGAATTAATGCACCTTCTATCTGGCGAATATAATGTAACCCTTCTATTAATTACAATAAAAATATCTGAAAAAAAGTTATAACAAAAAAGATAATTTTCTTTTACTTAGACAAAACTCTAGACTTATTTACTTAAATTAATATCTTGGGCTGTAGGTTTAAGGCTGAGAGAATCTTCCTATCATGTATGAGATTATTAATAATATTGTGGGGAGAAGGAAGAGGAGAGGAAAAAGAAGAAATTAAAAAAATGAACTTGTGGCTATCTTTAATTATAGGGCTCTCACAAAATGTGTTTGGCAGCCTAACAATGTGAGTAAATCTAACAGAACTAAAATGTCTATGACAGATTAACCAAAAACAATGATATTATTTTAGTTATCTATATTTTATTAAGACAATAAATTCATAAGAAAAGCATTTAGATAGAAAAATATTATTTGTACCTCAGGAAATATTTATATCATTGCTATTAGTCTTGTAAAGGAATATATTTTACAATGAGGTATAAAATTGGAAACATAAACCAGTCATATGGTAAAAGCTGATTACACATGTTGCCTTTCCAGATAAATCAGAGGTCTCTTGCAACAAACTCTAAGAGCAGTATAATGCTATTTCTATTGTTAAAGCTCTACTCTTGTCTGGTTAATAACAGAGAAAATAGTACCTTGCAAGCTGACCAGTCAAGCATTGAAGAAAAATGACTCAATATATTTAAAAAATCTGTGCAGTTCTCTCCAATTATTTTTTAATGTGCCTTTTGACAAATTGGCAAGAGTGAAAGTTAGAAGACTTTACCTTTATGACCATTATATTTTGTATTCTCTCAACTGATGAATAGGCTGAATGCACGAGGGAAAAAAAAAGTTGCAGGCGAAAATTTAAGATGACAGGACAGGCAATTTTTTTTTTCTGACAGGAAGCAAATGTGAAAGGTGGTATGAATCAGAATTAAAATGTCCCCACAGTGTGTGAACAATCTTGGCTGCTTTTGGAAATAGTATTTAAATACTAGCAATATACACTATCTGTTACAGTATAAAGGAGGTGTGACATTGACCAAGAAATATTGTACTTATAACCTGGTTTATGGAGTTGTAATCCCTTTGTACATCTAAACAACAACAACAACAATAATAATAATAATAATAATATGTTTATTTGTTTATTTGAAATAGCAAAGGGAAAGGAGGGAAAACAGATGATTGGGAGGGGTGGAGAGAGGGAAATTGGAATAAAAACATGAGAAGGGGCATCAAATTGTGAGAAGTAATGCACCTACTATTTGGTAAATATAACTGTAACCCTTCTCTACATTATAATAAAAAATAAGATAATAATAATTATAACATTTAAAAAGAAGCCTAACTGGAAAAGATCTCTTGAATACAAAAAGAATTAGTTTACTCTGTGAGCTTATCAGCTTATTGAATAATCATGGACTTATAACTAAGAACTTGAGATAATGAATTTTATGTTGGCAAACTGTCACTTTGATTTATTTACGGGTCCAGGCCAAAAGGAAAAGGATCATTTGGTCTTTAGGCTCCTGGGGGGTACAGGTTAACACTGTGAAATGTATACATCAGAGAAAACTAACAGCTGGGAAACAGAAGAAAATGAGAGAGCCTCTTGGTTCCCATGGTCTCAATCCAGGCCATGTTGCAACTAGACCCATTATCTAAATACTTTACCCCATCCAAATGGCACCCTAGGGGACTGTGTTTATTTAAACAATGGACATTGATTCATGAGATATTTACGCAAGTAATTGTTTTATTGTGTCGCTGTCTAGATAAACACATCAAAATTGGAAGTATAATACATTATATTAGCAGTTACAGTTTTAGCCAAATGAGATATTTGGAAAGTATATTTATAAAAGATAATGTGATTTATCATCATATATTTCAATACATATGTCCATATATATTTCATATATATCTTTATAACATGGTAGGAGTGTTTTTATAAACACGAAGAAAGGACAAGGTATTACTGATTCTTGTATCTAATCTTGTTTTTCTATTGTTTTAGAAATTATTTGCTTCCTTTTTTTCTTTTGCTCAGAGTCAATTCATCATTGACTCTGAGTTTAATAAAGCGATAACTTTCCATACAATTTATCCCAAAACCTAGGTAGGTAAAAATGAATTGTTTTCTTATCAAGTTTTTGTTTACTGAATATATCAAAGTGGCTGTTGCTTGCCTTTAACCTTATATGAAGCGTTGCAGAATTTCTGATTGTATGTAAAATATTTTAGGTTAGTATAGAGATAGCATGCTTACATATACATGTATGTATTTACTGTAGAAATTATAGAATGCATTTATCATTGTATGCCTTCTCAGCATCCACAAAACAGAAAGAAAGATAAACTGAAATATTTGAATATAAAGCTTTCAATTAGGGCTGTGAGTTTGGCCTAGTGGTAGAGTGCTTGCCTAGCATGCATGAAAGCCTGGATTCGATTCTTCGGTACCACATACATAGAAAAAAAGCCAGAAGTGGTGCTGAGCTGAGGCTCCATTGCGAGAGCTCTAGCCTTGAGAAAGTCCAAGGACAGTGCTCAGGCACTGAGCTCAAGCCCAAGACTTGCAAAAAAAAAAAAAGACAATATAAATAAATTATATTAAGTAGTACCTCTAATGCATCATATAAGGATATGAGCAATAATTAGAAAAAATCAGAATAATATAAACAGTATATCTGTTAAGAATTTTTAATCCCTGCTACTTGAGAAATGGAGGCAGAATTATCAGAATCATAGAACAACATTGGACAAAACACAAGACTCTGTTCAATACAGTAATTAAAACAAAATTTTCTGGTTATGTGACCAAATACTTGACTATAAAGTGTGATACTGAGTTCAAACATCAATACTGCATAATTGAAAATATTTTTGATTTTTATGGAATATATATACCTATATGTTTATACGTGTGTACTTATAAAGTCATATGTATGTTTGTTTATAAATCTTAAGTAGCATGAAATGCAAAATGTAAAGTTTAATTAAATGCCTTTTGTTCTTCTTTCAGAAGAAAGTCACCACTAATAAAGCCAATTCATTTTATTCATATATGATTCATTAGCTATAGCGGAAAATTAGCTACCTTCTTTTTCACAAACTCAGTATTGTGAGTAAAAGAGAGAAAACAGGTTTTCTTGAAACATTTATTAGAAAGACTTGGAAAAAATCATATTCAGTGAAATAAAACAGACCCAAAGTAACATGGGCTCCCTGGTTTTTCTCTTTTGCAATAATTAGTATACATCCAGAATTCTCTTAGCAGAGGACCACAATAGCTCAATAGCTATGTGCATATGGCCATATAGTATGAGGATAAGTGAAATGACCTCTAGGATATGGAAACAAGAGTTTTATATATTTGTTGTTCTTAACCTACTGAGTGAAGTTTTTTCTTGTCTCTGTCTCTCTCACTCTTTATTTTATTTTATTTTTTTATTGTAATTAGTAAAAGGGTTACATGATATTTGCCAGACAGAAGGTGCATTAATTCACATACATTGATACCCTTTCACATGTCTTGGTACCCATTACCCTCCCCCCCACACCCCCCACCCGTCTTGGTTTTCCCCCCTTCCTTATCAAATTTCAAATATCCAAATACAAATAAATTCAATATATCACATAACAAAGTAATATGCTGTAACAATATGAGATACCCAAGGGACAGCAAAGGAGATGAGAGACAACATAGTACATTAAGGACAACAATCATTTGTTATATGGCTTTTGTTTCAATATCCTGGAGGTCCTTTCAATTAGCTTCATACTCGTTCAACCACTATGGAAAGCAGTGTGGCAGTGCCTCAAAAGGCTAAACATAGAACTCCCCTATGACCCAGCAATTCCACTACTTGACATTTACCCAACCATCCAGAAACAAGGGCATACTAAATCCACTAGCACAACAATGTTTCTTGCAGCACTATTCACCATAGCAAAGATATGGAACCAACCTAGATGTCCCTCAGTTGATGAATGGATCAACAAGTTATGGTATTTGTACACAATGGAATTCTATGCTGCTGTCAGAAAGAATGACATCGCCCCATTTGTTAGGAAATGGAAAGATTTAGAAAAAATCATATTAAGTGAAGTAAGCCAGACTCAAAGGAACTTAGGCTCAATGGTTTCCCTCATTGGTCATAATCAGTAGAAACCTTAGGCTCTACTAGTAGAGATCTGCAATAGAGCAAAATCTCACTCTTTTTTAAAAAATGTCTTCATGGTTTATCTCACATTGTTACTGTCTCTGACTTTAGTCTCTGTATGTACTACATACATTTGTTTATGTATTTGAAATAGGAAAGGGAAGGGAAAAATGAAAATGATTGGGAGGGGTGGAGGGGGTGAAACTGGAAGAAAATTATGGGAAGGATTATCAATATTCAAGAAGCAATGTACCCACTACCTGATGAATGTAACTGTAACCCCTGTATATATCATCTTGATAATAAAATACAGGTGGAAAAATTTTTGAATGAAATAAAAATATAACATTTTGAATATAATAATATATAAGTGAATTAATAATATTTTGAGTAATAAAATTTTTCTCAAGTGGCAGATATTAGAAAATAAAGCTTGTATATTAGCATTAACTTCATAGCTATAAATTAAGCACAGTAACTTAAAGTAACCTAATATACTGAATAGCTAAGGCTCTGCTTTTATACAATTAAGATTTCTGGTAAGCCATTGAAATGACCTAGATATTCAACCAGAATGATAAAATTATTGTTAATAAGTCTCACCCTAAAAAATTATCACTGGGGCCTGGAGTTTGGCCTAATGGTAGAGTGCTTGCCTAGCATGCACAAAGACCCGGGTTTGATTCCTCAGTACCACACACATAAATAGAAAAAAAATGACAGAAAGAAAAGAACTTGTCAAAATGCCTTTTACACAGAAATAAAGTGATAAATTGAACCTTCCTTGTATGTGTATTTTGAAGAAAGAGAAAATGTGAGTATATACATGAATACTTATGCATGCAATCTGAGATTACTTCCAAAATTCTTGATTAAAGCAACTGGGATTATTTATGTATGGTGTGTTAAAGTAATTTTTAACAAGATGACTAACATGTACCATGAAAAATCTGAGCACTTTCATTACATATAACAAAGAAGAGAAATGTGGACAATTTTGAGGATATTTTGGTATTCTAGATCATATGTTTATATACATTGGTTTTATACTGTCTTGAAATTCTGTCTACATTCTCACAGTTTCAGAAAATATATTTCAGAATTTCCTATACTCTTCATAAACTTAGTATATATCTATATGTATATATATGTATTAAAAGCCTCATGAAGTTTAAAACTGAAAGTGAAATACACTATTCATCTATTCATGACACTAATTTAGTTATATTTAATTTAAAATAAGTTACAGAAAGCTGGCTAGTTTCAAGTGATTAAGTGTACATTAACAACATTAATAGAACATACATATTTAAGAATTCATACATACTAGATACAGGGGAGTAACATGTAAGATTTACCAGTGAAGGTCACTTTACCAGTCCCTGTGCCAGTCTGCACTTAGGCAACCCCCACTTTGTTTCCCATGCAGGAAGTTTCCACCCAGCACCTGCTTTACCACAGTAGCTGGAACACCTGAAGGCAGTTATCTGCCCTTTCACTAAGGCCACAACAAGGACAACCCCGGTCACACCTCCTTGTGACCTTGGCAAGTCCCCAGGCTCCAAGGTCACATCTGCATCTGCTGTGGTGTCCACATCTTGCCCCTCACACACCCAACTTCCCCACCTAGCTACACCTTCTTGGTGCCTTTCCCTAGTTAAACCCTAAGTAAGAGAATTTTTACAGAATATATGTCTCTATGTATTTTTTTGTTGCATTTTTTTTGCCAGTCCTCACTTGAGCTCAGGGCTTGAGCACTGTCCTTGGACTTTCTCAAGGCTAGAGCTCTACCACTTGAGCCTCAGCACCACTTCTGGCTTTTTTCTATGTATATTGTTATCGAGGAATCGAACATAGGTCTTTGTGCATGCTACGCAAGCACTCTAGCACTAGGCCAAACTCCCAGCCTCTGGTTGCATTTCTTGATAATACGACTAAAACCAAAATGTGCATGCTACACAATGACAGTTAAGATTTTTAGATTTTTATAATGCCTGAAATATCCCAAAACTCTTAAAAAATGTCTTTGCAATAAGAATCAGGATTTATTTATTTTTGTTTGCTAGGAGGAATGTGATGCTAAGTAAAATGAAACTGGTATTAAACTATAAACAGCCAATAGCATTTTAAACAGTTCCACATATAAGAAAGTGGTTATCTTTTTGTTTTTGTTTTAATCATAATACTAATACATTCTAGCTTTCAGAAAGCAAAGTAATTTCAGGTCAGCTACTTAATAATGGGGCAAAATAAAGGAAGGCATCTATCTCTGTGAAACAAATAATCAGATTTTAAAATGAATTTAATAGTTATCTTTAAAGAGTATAATTATAATGCCCATTGAGAGCTAATATATAGGACAGTTTTCATGAACTTACCTAATTGTATCAATAAATATTGTAATTAGTTTCTTAAATAATTTGGCATGTTTATTTGCTAATTTAAATAATAGCATAGGCTTAGTCATTAAGACTCACACATTTAAATTCTAGCTACGTGGGATGTTGTGAATGGGACAATCATGGTTGCAGTTTACCTACAAAGGAAAATTTATGAACATTTTTTCTCATCAGATGGGTGTGTTATTAAGAGTCTATCATCTCAAAATACAATAGATACAGTGATTGAGAGGATCATTGAATGAATCCAGTTCAGGCAGAGAGCAGGTTGAGACTCTTTGTCAATCCAGTGGTGGCACTTACCTCTAATTACTGTAACAACAAAAAGCTTAAAAATGAGCTCATTGGACCAGGACTGTAGACTAACAGTAGAATGCTCATCTGGCATGTAGGTAGCCCTGGGTTCTCATCCTTGGCACCATATACACAGAAAAAGCTGGAGGTGGTGTGGTGGCTCAAGTGATAGAGCGCTATCCTTGAGAAAGCTCAAGGACAGTGCCGAGGTTCTGAGTTCAAACCCCAGGACAGGCAATGAAAAAAAAAGAGCAGATAGAGGGTTAGAGGCTTAGGCAGAAATTGAGACCCAATCTTAAAGACAGCTAATGAAATACAGAACTGGAAATGTGGTTCAGTAAAATCATATTAACCTTAGAAAGCATAATCTTCTGAGTTCAAACTGCATAAATCATGTAATTTTGATATTTAAAATTTTTATATTATTCCAAAATTTGAATTAAAAATTGTTATCCAAGGTGTGTGTTGTATGTATGTGTATGTATATATATATGTATGTGTATATATACATATATCATATATAGTCTATATCTATGTATATTCATGTATAAATATATATGTATGTATATATGTCCATATGCATATATGTATGTATACCTATATGTATGTATATACATAGACATCTATGTACTTTTTCAGAAAGAGAGAAACTAATAGTATTTAGATATGCTGGCCTAAATATATTCTGACTGGATAGACTTATTTGTCAATGAATTATATGTAATATTAAATATGTGAAGTCAGCTCCCGATGGCATGTCATTCAAGAAAATTAAATTGCTTTTTCAAAGGTATTTGTTTCAAACATTCAAACAAGATAGCTTTCTTTACAGGGGAACTGTTTTTGATGTAAATCTGAGTGGTGTGTCTCCTTTGTAAGCAGACATAAACAAAAGCTCTGAATATTTTAATTTTCTCCTTTGGAGGTTTTATGAGGGCAGACACTGACCAAATGGGAATTGCTTTTAGAATACGATTACTTCATAAAGCATATTGGAGGAAAAGAAAAGAAAAGGAAAGAATGCATTGATATCTACTCTAAAAAGCAAACTAAACTATATGAAAGAGGAAATAGAAGAAAATTTTAATATTCCAATGATATTATTCAATCACCAATTATTTGTTGTTCCACATTACATTTTTCTAAATTATTTACATGGGTTATAAGGTTTGTTTGGGTATAAAATTTATACTAGTATCTAACTTTTCAAATTGGTAGAGAAAAAGCAACCACATAAATACACAGATTATTTTGTCATAATATTGACAAGGATAATAGTAACAGCTTTATTATGTAAATATATTTTTAACATTTAAAAAACAAATTAAGAAAAAAATGAAATGTCATTACTTTTTAATTTACAGGATTTGAACTTATTCCCAGTTATTCTCTTTCACCGTGCTTGCTCAATACATTCTATTCCCTGAACCATCTATCTATAATTTTGCTATTTAGAATGTGAGCTTTTTGGACTTTTCTATCCAGGAAGGTATCAAACCACCTTCCTCAGGTCTCATAGTTTTGAGTAAATAATATCTGGGAAAAAGTAATCATCAAGAATAGAGGCAGGCATGGTGGTATGCAACTGAAAATTCATGAAACCAGGAGGTGGGAATGAAGAATCCCAAGTTCTAGGCCAAACCATAGTTCAATTTGGGACCCTGTCTCAAAAGGCAGAGATAGAAAGGAAAAGAAAGAGTCAGGAACAGTCATAGAGAAAGGGAAATAATGGGAAGAAAAGGAGAGAGTTGATAACTATGTTTGATAAGAATTGTACTCATTTATTTACTTATGTAACTGTAAACCTCTACATTATATTTGCAATATATAAATGAATAAATAAATGACAGGGGGCTGGGAGTTTGGCCTAGTGGTTAAAATGCTTGCCTAGCATGCATGAAGACCCGGGTTCGATTCCTCAGTACCACATACATAGAAAAAAGCCGGAAGTGGTGCTGAGGCTCAAGTGGTAGAGCTCTAGCCTTGAGAAAGTCCAAGGACAGTGCTCAGGCCCTGAGCTCAAGCCCAGGACTGGCAAAAAAATAAAAAATAAAAATAAATAAATAAATAAATAAATGAATGACAGGATTGTAAAGAAGGAGAAAACATATGTTTCAGTTCACATAATTGATAATAGTCCATTTTAAACATATTCAATAAAAATATAGTTTAGAAATAAATTTAGGTATATGAAATCAATATATGGTAGATTTCATTATGGGTAAGTTAATATTTTATTCAAAAGACCCATTTCAAAAAATACACTTGTGATATTTGTGATGAAATATTAACCAATACTGCAGTTAATTCTCTAACAAGTCAACCGGAACTTCATAATTATTTATAGAGTTAATAGTAGATGTGTTTTTTTAATGTGGTAACTTACCCATGTGAAAGAGCAATATTGAGCCTAAAATTATCCCTGCACTCAAAGTTGTCCCCACAAAAGTGGAACTTAACATATTTTGGTGACACAGAATAAAGGCAGAGCTGGGATATGTACACTTCCCTCAGCATGATTTAAATCCTGCATTTGGTTCGGTGATCTTTGAGAAACAAAATGATTTGGTTATTATACACTCACATTTATCCATGACTAATTATGGTGTCTTCTGTGAGTATCAGTTAAATGAAAGTTCTGATATTAACCATTACTGACCATTGCCTATATTTGCCTTCATGCCATTACCTGTGATAAACATTACAACCACACAAATATAAGCAGGTCCCCCCCCCACAAAAATGCATGAGATAAAGTTACCCAAACTCCAAATGACTAAGAGATTAAAAATTCCTAAATCAGGAAAGGTCACCAATAACATTTTATACCTGGGTATTTGAGTGAGGCTTCTGTATTTCTGGGTCACTTCATAGTAATCTGTTTGAGCACTACACTCTTTTGACTCCTGTCCTCAAAACACTCACAAATCAGTGACAGGTCAATGAAGAAGTACTGTACAAAAATGAATCATCTCTGTAGCTTAATGTTTTATATTTGAATTGTCTCACATGACATGACAGCTAATGATTCTGAAGTTAAAAGCACAAAATAAAAAGAAATCTGTTCATGAATATAACTATTGATTCACCTTGAGCAATCTGAACAATTAAAAGAAAAGCAAATTTTTTTCACATAATCAACTTAAAGCAGAACCAGTGGCTATAAAAAGACAAGATACCCTTCCTTGAAGTTTGAAAATATCAGGTTTATTAGCGTATTCATAAAAGGGAAGAGAGCTAAAATAATAAAATAATAATAATAATAAAGGGAAGAGAGTTAAAATAATAAAAATTATTTAGGAATCCTTTGATGACATTGAACCATTATAACTTAGATAAAAATAAAATTTCTTCAGTTCTATACAATTATAAATTTGGGAAGTACAGTATATTTTATCATGTGGTTTTCAATTGAATATAAATACCGTTTATAAAATCATATAACAAAATAACATAGCTATGCTCTGTGAAATTTCTCCTTAGCATTCAAACATGTGATACACTTTTAAAACATGTGTATTTGATAATGTACGTAATGACAGAACAATAGATGTCCAAACTATGAATAGATATGTAAGAATCACATCTAAAGATCTTTTTGAAACAACTTGGAAGTTGAAAACAGTCACAGCTGAAAGATGCTACATACTGATTTGTACAATCAAAACATTATCCTTTAAAGTCTGTGAATTATGGATTTTGGCTAGTGTAATTCTCTACTATCAAGGTGAAAACCTCCTTCCTCATAAAAAATAAATTTGAAAGAAAGGTCATTTAAATAATGAAGACATATGCTACAATAGCAGACAAAGTGATTAGAAAGGCCAATGAAGTGTGACAACCACCTGACTTCATAACTGAAGGAGACAGAAATAATTGGAGTTTTCTTCTTGACCAGTCCCAGGATAGCTGTGCTTAACATCAGGACTCATTAGAGGCAATGGCTTCCTTCATTTATTCTTATCAGAAATTTTTGTTAGTTCGATTATTACAAAACATAGTTGTAAGTAAAACATTGAGGAATGAAGATTTAGTAGAATACAGAAAATGTGTTAGCATATGCAGTTCAGCAGGTCTTATTCCAATGTGTTGGAGGAAGCTTATTGACAGATGTGTGGCCACTCCGAAATCCTGGTGGACACAATCCTGAGCACAAGTGAAACTGGAGCCAACTTGTGGACACGATCCTGAGCACTAGTGAAACTGGAGCCAACTGACCAGTAGAGCAGCATTTGACAGATGTGAGATATTACACAAAAGAGTAATGGCTGCCAGGCTCTTGGTGGCTCATGCTGTAATCTTAGCTATTCAGGAAGCTAGCTGAGATGAAAATCTCAGTTCATCAGTCCAGACATGAAAGACTGTGAGAATCTTATCTCCAATCACCCACGCTTCCCAAAATCCAGAAATAACATTGAGTAAAATTTCTCAGGCACAGCACACATGCCTAGAGTTCAAGTCCCAGAACAAACACACATACACACACACACACACACACACACACACACACACACACACACACACACACACACACACACACTGCAGATTTCCCAAGTGTTTGAGAAAACATTATGTTTGAACAGAAGACAAAGATAACTGAGCCTCTCCTACACAGGTTTCCATCTATTGCAGATATACCCCATATAGAAGAGCTATCAACAGAAACTTTACAATATCCCTTTTGTAAACATCTAGGCACCTCTAGCCACCTTTTTAAAAGACACTTGATGACTCAAAATAAGTTTTGACAGACTTAACTAGAATTATCCCCAAGAGTGAACAAAGGTGGGGATTTGTGACAATTCCTTTATCCTCCCTATTACATGTTTTAGCATTCCAATTGGAAGAAATGGCTTTCTTCACTGCATTCAGGTAAGTAAACCATCATCAATTGTAAACACTGCGTGGGGACACTGGTTAATGTGCATACTAAAAGAAGGGAAACAGAAGTAAATACAGATGTACTTGAGGGATACTTTAAAACTTCCATCTTCTTCAGGCTTAATGAACATACTGTCTTCAATACAATCATATTTTATCTACTTAATTGGTCATGTCATAAACTTTAAAACTTCAAGATGCTGAGGAGAAATAGGGTGGACACTCATGATAGGTAATGTTTATTTATCTTGCCTTGTTGACAACAGTAAGACTATTTAGAGAATAACCTCCTAGTGATAAGAAACATGAATTAAAAACAAAGCTGGATAGTTCTTTGATGCCTATTTAGTGAAAATCACTACTAAACAAGCCACAAGTAACTACAGGCATGTGTAAGCTAAGAAATTAAGGATATAGTTACCAAACTCAACAACAATGAGAATTTTTTTTTTTGCCAGTCCCGGGCTTGAACTCAGGGTCTGAGCACTGTCATTGGACTTTCTCAAGGCTAGAGCTCTACCACTTGAGCCTCAGCACCACTTCTGGCTTTTTTCTATGTATGTGGTACTGAGGAATTGAACCCGGGTCTTCATGCATTTTAGGCAAGCACTTTAACCACTAGGCCAAGCTCCTGGCCCAACAATGAGAATTTTAATGCAGGAGAAAAAGTATTATCAAGTGGTGAGTACATCTAGTTAGTTCTGGTCCTTGATTAATAAGACTTTTTGCAGTTACATGTTATTTTCAACTCTATTTCTTTGTAGTTTTCATATTAAATAACCTATGGGTGTGAAATAACCTATGAATTATGAACTTGAGTCAGAATGGTAATTATTAGAAGTAGAGTACCTGAATGAGTTTTCACTCTGACAAAACAGTCATACACTAGGTATCAAGCAACAATGTCACACAAGGTTTAAAATGGAATTTCATATTTTATATTGCAAGTTTATTTCAAGTAGCTTTCTGAAATGTGGTTAAAAACAATAAATATATAGACATCTATTAATATATATATTTATGATTGAGAAGAGTATTTTAAGTAACAATTCTTTTTTAACAATCCTGAAATAGAAGTTGATAAAATCCTAGATACATAATGTAATTGGGAAATATACCCATTTCTGTCCTTGATTCTACATTCATGGGATTTTTTTTATCTTCACATCTATTTTGCCTTGCTATCCCACATTTTCAACTCACTGATTGTTTTATTTAATATAATTTAAAGATATTTTTCTCTATGTTGGAAGCTATGGCAACTTAGATAAAATAGAGATTGATTCTCCAATTTAATTTCATTTGAAATTATATTTTATGTCTTATTTTCAATTAGCATATAATGTATTCTTCTGTAGGACAGATTGAAGTCAGGTACAGTGATAATTACATTATTCTTTTTGCTAATAATTGCTTTGGATATTTGGAGTCTTTTGTGTTTCTACATGAATATTAGGATATTTTTTTCTATTCTTGTGAACAATTCCATTCTTTATTATTTTGATGGGATTACATTAAATCACATATCACTTCAGCAATATCTTAATAATTTTTCTGCCTATCTATCTGTACATAGAGTGTACAAATTTTAATAATATCTCTATTCATTTATAGAACCTTGCATTTTTATTATTACAGAGTTATTCAATATCCTTGGTTAAATTTATGCCCAGGTTTTTGTGGGACTTTTTGAAGCTATTGTGAATAGCATAGCCTTCTAGGCTACTTTTATTTTTACTTTTTTTATATTGTTCTTTTTTATTTTTTATTGTAATTAATAAAAGGGTTACATGATATTTTTCAGACAGAAGAGGCAATAATTCACATACATTGATACCCTTTCACATGTCTTGGACCCCATTACCCTCCCCACCCCCCATCTTGTTTTTTTTTCCCCCTTCCCTATCCAATTTCAAATAACCAAATACAAATATATCCAATATATCAGATAACAAAGTGAGATACGGTAACAATATGAGATAACCAAGGGACAGCGAAAGAGATGAGAGATAACATAGTACATTAAGGACAACAATCATTCATTATATGGCTTTTGTTTCAGTATCCTGGAGGTCCTTTCAATTAGCTTCATACTATAGGGCCTTATGTATCAAGGTTTTGCTCTATTGCAAATCTCTGCTAGTCGAGCCCAAGGTTTCTACTGATTATGACAAATGAGGTAAACCAGTGAGCTTAAGTTCCTTTGAGTCTGGCTTACTTCACTTAATATGATTTTTTCTGAGTCTTTCTATTTCCTAACATGGGTCGATGTCATTTTTTCTGACAGCAGCATAGAATTCCATTGTGTACAAATACCACATCTTGTTGATCCACTCATCAACTGAGGGACATCTAGGTTGGTTCCATATCTTTGCTATGGTGAATAGTGCTGCAATGAACATTGTTGTGCTAGTGGACTTAGTATGCTCTACTTTCTGGATGGTTGGGTAAATGCCAAGTAGTGGAATTGCTGGGTCACAGGGGAGCTCTATGTTTAGCCTTTTGAGGCACTGCCATACTGCTTTCCATAGTGGTTGAACAAGTTTGCACTCCCACCAACAGTTGCAGTAGTGATCCCTCCTGGCCACATCCCCTCCAGCATCTGTTATTAGTTTTCCTGATCCTGGCCATTCTAACTGGAGTGAGGTGGAATCTTAGAGTTGTTTTTATTTGCATTTCTTTTATGACCAGAGATGTTGAGCATTTCTTCATGTGTCTATCGGCCATTTTGTTTCTTCTTCAGAGAAGACTCTCTTTAAGTCTTTGGCCCATTTTTTAATGGGATGGTTGTTACTTTGGAGATTAGTTTTGGATTGATTCAATTTTTTGAGCTGTTGATATATTTTAGATATGAGGCCTTTGTCTGCTGTATGGTTGGTGAAGATCTTCTCCCACTCTGTAGGCTTCCTAATTAATTTACTAGCTATGTCCTTTGCCATAAAAAAGCTCTGCAGTTTAATGTAGTCCCACTTATCAAGCCTTTTCTGATTTGTTGTGATTCTTGGTCCTTATTAAGAAAGTTTCGACCTGTGCCAAGGAGGCCTAGTGTATTTCCTATTCCTTCTTGTAAAGTTTTCATTGTGTCAGCTTTTACCTCCAGGTCTTTGATCCATTTGGAATTAATTCTAGTACAGGGTGACAAAGAAGGATCCAACTTTAGTTTTCTGCAGGTGCTTAACCTGCAGAACCAGCACAACTTGTTGAAGAAGCTATCTTTCTTCCATTCTATTTTTTTGGCTACCTTGTCAAAGTTTAGGTGGCTTCTAGGCTACTTTTAAAGAGGATGCAATATAATGTTCTTTTTTGTCAATCGTTTTCTTTCAACATTATCTTTCTTTGACTGGCAACCTTTGCAAAAGGATTGGAAGCATGTGTTTCCTGTTTCCATTTTCTAAATCAATTTATATCACTGTTATTATAGGGGTGATATTCAAAGGAATTGCAATTACATGATTCCGGTAATGGGAATATTTTCTTTCTTACATTGTTTGCCCTCATTCTTTACCAGTCCCTCTCTCCTGTCTCTGTCCACAAGATGCATAATTCACTTTCATCAATGTCCAGTGAGATCCAAGGGTACAGTTTTTCTCCCTTTTAATCTCTAGTCTTCTTTGCTTTTTTCTTCATGTTATTTTTTTTTTCATTTGAAACAGGTCTCCTGGTATAGATCAAGTTATCTTTGACTTCTAAATCTAGTAGCTCGATTCAGTTGAAATACAGTACATATGTTTGTGTTTTAAACATTCAATTTTCTTTCTATTTTACAAAGCCTGGATTTGGGGTGACACTTAGCCAAGTATTTATTCCCCTTTCCAATTTAATAACAATAACCTCATTATTTCATCCTAAAATTGTTATGATGTATCGCTTGTTTAATTTTATTCATTTGAATTTATGGCCCATATTTATTTTAGATTGTACCAATAAAAGTCCAGCTGAAGCTTTTATATAACTATGGCAAAATTATTTGTAAGTTTCAAATCTTGAGCCGACAAAAATGAACTTTGTTAGGTAAATGAATAAACTGTGGTGAGTCTAGGCTGAATAAAAATATCATTCAGTGTTAAAAAGAAAATGCCATGGGGCCATAAAAAAATTGAAAAACATGAATCTGTAGTAGTAAGTGAACAAAGTCAATCTAAAATGTCCCCAGGCTTTTCCAAACATGTGACATTCTGAAAAAGGTAAAATCATGGAATTAACAAAACGATCACAGATTTCTCAAGGTTTTGATTGAGGACTGGACATACACTTTATGGCAAAGAAAATATTCTACATAGCATTTGCATCATTGTGCACCCTGTGAGAAAACACTATTGTAAATAATGAACTTGCAGTAATGATTATAGACAGGTTCATTGATTGTAACAATACCATGTGGAGTGCCAGATTGATAGCAAAGAGACTCTTTGGTCATTCCGAAGTTCTGTGAACATTCTTTTCAATGTAAGCATAAACCTAATGCAATATGAAAAACTTGTGTTTTTGAAAACTACACATTCAAAAAATATACAAAAAAGTGTAAAAGTTAAGGTTTAAAAAAGCATTCTAATGATTAACATACAAGTAAAGATGTAATTCCACAGTGAAATGCATATTGCAAAAATAATTCATTAGGTCAAAATTGTAGGAGAAACCTTCTTTCACATTTGACTAGTAGGATTTGAATATGAACAGGAAAGCCTACAAGAAGGAGTAATGATCTTAACTGGATAATTCATATTTATATTACGAACTTTAACATTTAAGTAGTAACTAAACCCGTGGATCAACATTATAAAGTGATCCAAACAAATAAACAAAACATCTAATAGATTTTATCTTTAATTAGCAAAATATATTATTTGGTACTATTCCAATTTTTTTTAGTAAATAACGGTAAACAAATAAGCAAAAAAAAAAAAGAGCTGAGGGGCCGGGAGTTTGGCCTAGTGGTTAAAGTGCTTGCCTAGCATGCATGAAGACCCGGGTTCGATTCCTCGGTACTACATACATAGAAAAAAGCCGGAAGTGGTGCTGAGGCTCAAGTGGTAGAGCGCTAGCCTTGAGAAAGTCCAAGGACAGTGCTCAGGCCCTGAGCTCAAGCCCAGGACTGGCAAAAAAAAAAAGCTGATATGGAAGTGGGAATGCAGTGAGAGAATACCAACTCGGTGGAAAAGAAAAAACAAGATAAAAAAGCATGAGGCATTAAATTTGAAACCTGGCAAATAAATAAAAAAACGTATTACCTGCAATGTATCAAGTTTTTTAAATGAACTTCTAGAACACTTATTTGAAATTCTAAGTAAAAATACACAAAAACCCAATAAATTGATTCAAATTATCTTTCTATGCAAACGCAGACCTTTTACAATAATCTCATGAAGTATCACAATATGGAGAGCAAAATATTAAATCTTTGAGAATAAAATCCTGTAATGATATAGTTGTGCATTGTTCTTGACTGTATCTCTCAAAAGGGCTAATGTAATAGTATTCCAGGCTTTTTGTGCTTTATTTTCTCACATGACATTTTAGAGATGAAAGCAATGAGACTGAAATTAAATATTCAATTTCCAAGTGATATGGGGGCAAGAGCACCAAATTACTATTTATACGTAGTAAATGACAAAACAACTGAAATATGTTGTCAGAACTTGAAGTGGCCGTTTAAGGCAAAAATTAAATAAACAAAGGAATTAATAGACAAAACACATGTTACAAATGAACGAGAAAAGTATATAAAATCATATTTCCCTAGTAATGGAGAGTTGTCACTCCTACATGGCTAGTTATCCTAGACACTTTAATAATATGAAAACAAGTGCCTATTGTTCACCTCATTAATTTCACTAATGATGTAACTATTTTGTAACCATTAGGAATTTTTAATGAGCAACAACACATTACATACATAAATTTGCAATCATATTGTCCACATATTTTAACTTAGTTCCAGCTGTGCATTATTGTGACTAAATTTAAAGAGTATTCTAAAAATGTGAAATAGTTACATATTTCACTATACTATAAATAGTTACTGTAATATAAATACTGGATGTTAATTTATTCTTTACGAATAAAATATGAGTGAATTTTATTTATTTGTTTTTCATTACATATATATTCTAGGATAATACTATTATTTTATAGTGAAGCTATGATTAAAGCTTAGAAGCTAACTTACCACTAAGAAATACATATTGGGAACAAATTTACTTGACAATTTTTACGCATTAAGAGTTTCTTAAAATTAGTTTTTGCTTTTAATATGCTACACAAAGATGCTTCAGTAGGGTATGGGTGTGTGAAATATTGAGCCAAATTCTGTTGCTATGGAACAGAAGCAAATTGTTGTTTCAATTTGTGGCATATAAGTATGTATATACACAAATATGCATGCATTCAAGGGTTACAGTTATATTTTCCAGATAGAAGGAGCATTACTTCAAACACATTGATACCCCTTGCATGTTTTTCCCCCATTTCCCTCCCCCGACTTTCTCCCCTCATCTTGTTTTCCCCCTTCCCTTTCCTATTTCAAAAAATGATAATGGTTTCATAAATAAGTAAAATGTTTGTAGTTCTATGAGGCTACAGATTTGTAACTCTCTTCTCTTTCAATTTAGGTATGTGCTTAAACCCAAGACATAATGCAAGGTGCAGCTGAAGATAAAACCATGAGGTGATTGAAAGACAGTTCAGGAATGCAGGAAAGGAGAAAGAACACAGAGGATGACCACCTGTATTCTCTCACCATCTTATTTAAAAACAACACTCTGAAAAATGCCTAACATATACCTATGTCACATTCTAACTCTCATTCCAGTAGTCATCACTCCAAAATGGTGGCCCCAAATACAAAAAAAAATTTCCATTGTGCTAGTCACGTTCTTCCAGGTGTATTTTCTTTTTTTTTATATAAGCCCCAAGATGCTTTTGCATCCAGGAAGGGCTTACCATATTTTTTCCCCAAGGAGAACTTTCATTTGGTAAATCCCTAACAAAACCATAACTAGGCCAGCAAGGCTGCTCTATCTCCTGCTGTAGCTCAGAAAGGGGTACATGGAAGTTACAGGTAGAGAATCAGTTCTAGATGAAAATATCCCTTTTATACCTTATTTTGACAGTAGTAGTAAGAAGATCGGGTATCCCCGTAGTTTCAGAGAATCTGAATATAACATCAGTTTTAAAAACTCACTGTTAAAGTGACTTTGCATTTATTTTTTATTTATTTTTTATTGTAATTAGTAAAAGGGTTACATGATATTTGCCAGATAGAACGTGCATTAATTCACCTACATTGATACCCTTTCACATGTCTTGGTACCCGTTTCCCTCCCCCCCACAACCCCCCCCCCGTCTTGGTTTTCCCCCCTTCCCTATCAAATTTCAAATATCCAAATACAAATAAATTCAATATATCAGATAACAAAGTGAGATACTATACCAATATGAGATAACCAAGGGACAGCAAAGGAGATGAGAGACAACATAGTACATTAAGGATAACAATCATTCATTATATGGCTTTTGTTTCACTATCCTGGAGGTCCTTTCAATTAGCTTTGAATTTAAAATCCAGAAAAGTTTGGTCAATTCTTAGGGAACTTTCACCAGTAAAACCCCATGCAGAAATAATATATTTAGGAAAACAAAACAAAACAATTACTTGTTCGATATGACAAGCAAAATATGCACAGTAAGTAGTGAAATCACCTGAAATAAAATGAAAGAGAAAAAAATGAATGAGAAAGCACAATCAATATGTGTGGATTCAGATGTAAGTCAGATATTGGAACTATCTCACAAGACCTGCCATAGCCATATTTAAATGATCAAATTAATTATAACTTCTAGTGGAATGATAGTAAATTAGAAGATATCAGCAAAAAATAATGATTACAAGAATTGAATCAATGACGTATACTAAAATTTTCTCTTCTAATTTCATGATATCTTGTTTAGCAAGTTTAAACAGGTTGAATTTAAAAAATCACAGGTTATAGATTATGTTTGAAGGATAAAACATTAAATAAATACTAGTAAATTGATATAACCTACAATGCTAAGAGATTAAGGAAAATTATATAAATACATACATTGCAAACAAAAATGTTTAGTGAACATATAAAAAGGAGATATTTTGTGTTTATAGGTGAACATGGCAATGTCTATTCAGCAGAAATTCCCATCATAATTATCAGTAGATGTCAACATATTTATTGGCAATATTTGTTAGTTGTTATATAATGTTTGAATGGTCATAATCATGGTGTATCTGATTTTTATTATTTAATATAAAGAAGCATCAAAACTTTATTTCCAAATGTAACTTTATGACTCAAAACATGCTCAAATTAAAAAGACTGAAAGCACATTAATATTTACAACATACTTTACCTCTTTTTTATGTAAGTAAAGCTGAATTTCTGCTCATGTTGGATATGTAGGATGTATAGTAAGCAATAGCTATTTGAGTTATTCTCAGTATCTTACATATTCTAGAATGTTCTATACCTTTGCTCACAAATCCTACCTCATATGGAATTTGTCTTTATAGCACATTGTCATATCATTTTGCCATTGTATGATATGAATTTGATTATTTTATCATTATCTCAAGACATGACAAAGTGCAGATTACAATAATCCATGTGCTAAAAACATCACTTTAACCTTCTATAGAAATTAAAAAGTTTTAGCAGGGCACAGTGGCTCACGCCTGTGATCCTAGCTACTCAGGAAAATGAGATGTGAGGATCATGGTTCAAAGCCAGACCGGGCACTAAAGTCTGTGAGAATCTCATCTCCAATTAATCACTGGTAAATGGGAAATGGCACTGTGGCTCAAAGGGTAGGGCAGGAGCCTTGAGCTGAAGGGCTCAGGGACAGCCCTCAGGCCCAGAGTTCAAGCCCCATGACACCACCAACAAAAACAACATAATATACACTGAACAACTCTAATGGAGTTGCTTTATTTTAAAAAATTAAGAAAAAACTCAGAATTGAGAAAATGATCCAGGAGGGAGCTTGGCTAAATAATTATACCCCTTTTCAGGTCCATAAGATATACTTTCAAAAAAAGTAAAAAATATTTATGACAATAAATGATTGAACCCAAAATATAGATGAGCAAATTCCATTTTCTCACTGGAGACTTCAATAAATGGCTTTCCTTTCAAGTATTTCATAGGAATACACACAAAGCACAAATCAGTAATACTATAGATAAACAATAGAACACTACCCACATATTGACTGTAATTAAAATTTGTATGATACTTAGCAACAAGTGAGGTCATAATCTCAAAAATAATGAAACATTTAAAATGATAGTCAAGATTCTTGAAAAAAATACATCTTAACATTTTCTTAAATACAAATTCATAAAGTATTATTTCAGAATAAAATTGAATTCAATTATAACATTAAACTATGTAGGGAATTCTCATCAAATTTTCATAGGATTTAGTGACCAACTTATACATTTCAGGTGAGTCAAAACAAAACAAAAAGTGAGAGATATGGGAAAGGGTATCAGTGTTCAATAAGTAATATACTTACTACCGGACCAATGTAACTATAACCCCTTTATATATTACCCCAACAATAAAATCAAATCCTAAGAATAAAGACTAAGTCATGTCACATTGCTTTCTTAGTATTGAAAAAGGACAGTATTCATAAAATGTGCCAATCAGGGACATCCAACTATGCCTGCATGTCCAGCTTTTTTTCATATATTTTTATTGTAATTAATAGAAGGGTTCCATGATATTTGCCAGATAGATTGTGCATTAATTCCCATACATTGATACCCTTTCACATGTTTTGGTCCCCATTTCCCTCCCCCCACCCCCACCCCTCATCTTGTTTTCCCCCATTCCCTATCCAATTTCAGATAACCAAATACAAATATATCCGATATATCAGGTAACAAAGTGAGATATTGTAACAATATGAGATAACCAAGGGACAGCAAAAATGATGAGAGATAACATAGTACCTTAAGAACAACAATCATTTATTATATGGCTTATGTTTACATCATATTTTAAATGACAAGTTTAACAAGCAAGTGTTCAAGGAGGGAATCTAATTACAATCTCTGGGACTTAGTATTTAAAACTTAATCAAAATTAGGCTAAGGGTTTGTATGTCACAGAAACATATCAATTTATGAAATAAAAAATTATGTCTATAGAGTCATAGGTTTTTATGTCTATATAGTTATGTTTGTATTTCCATTACCATGTCCGTAGATTTGGGTATGCAGTTATTGAGTCCTCACTCTTGTACTCTTTGGATTTAATAGCCGCATATTAAGGATACCATGTGCCTTGTGTTCCTTAGGTCTTGACTTGTCTCACTCAACATGATTCGCTCTAGATTCATCCACTTCCCTGCCATTATTTTATCTTGTCTTTTGGCTATGTAGAATTCCATTGTGTATATATACCACATTTTCTGTATCCATTCATCTGCAGTAGAGCATCTGGATTGTTTCCATCACCTGGCTATTGTGAATAGTGCAGAGATGAACATAGCTGAGCAGGTGTCTTTATAATATCATGGGTCATGCTGTTCAGGATAGATGCCCAGAAGTGGAATGGCGGGATCATAGGGAAGGTCTATTTTCAATTCTTTAAGGAACCTTCACACTGCTTTCCAGAGTGGCTGAACTATTCTACATTCCCACCAGCAGTGTAGTAGGGTTCCTTTTTCTCCACAACCCCGCCAGCAACTGTCATTGTCTGAGTTCAAGATCTTGGCCATTCTTGTTGGAGTAAGGTGGTATCTTAGGGTTGTTTTTATTTGCATTTCCTTTATGACCATAGATGATGAACATTTTCTCATATGCTTTTCTGTCATTTTAATCTCTTCTTCTGATAGGTCTCTCTTTAGTTCCCTTGCCCATTTAGTGAATGGTTTATTGGGTTTTTGGGGGATTAGTTTCTTGAGTTCCCTGTAGATACTGGATATCAAGCATTTGTCAGATATATTGTTGGTGAATATCTTTTCCCAGTTGGTTGGCTGTCTTTCTACTACCGCAACTGTGTTTTTATCTGTACAAAAAATTTTTATTTTTAGGTAGTCCCATTTATCGAGTCTCTCTCCAATCTGTTGTGACCCTGGGATTCTGTTCAGGAATCTGTTGCCTGTGCCTATGAGTTCCAGTGTCTCTCCTACTTTATCATGTAGCAGTTTCACCATTTCCGGTCTGACGTTGAGGTCTTTGATCCACTTTGAGTTAATGCTTGTGCATGGCGAAAGGCTAGGGTCAATTTTTAGTTTTCTGCATGTGGCTGCCCAGTTTTGTGAGCACCAATAATTGAATAGACTGTGTTTGTTCCACTGAATATCTTTGGCTCCTTTGTCAAATACAAGTTGCCTATAGGTATGTGGTTCTATTTCTGGGTCTTCTATTCTGTTCCACTGATCTTCTGGTCTGTTTTTATGCCAGTACCAAGCAGTTTTTGTTATTATGGCTCTATAGTAGAGTTTGAAGTCTGGTATTGTAATACCACCAGCATAGCTCTTTTGCCTAGAATTGTTTTGGCTATTCTAGGTCTTTTCTTGTTCCATATGAATCTTTGGATTATATCTTCAATTTCCGTAAAGAATGTCTTTGGGATTTTCATAGGGATCGCATTTAATTTGTATATCAATTTTGGCAGTATGACCATTTTCACTATGTTGATTCTCCGTAGCCATGAGCATGGGATGACTTTCCATTTCCTAGTGTCCTCTTTAATTTCTTTCATTAGGCTTTTATAGTTTTCATTGAATAATTCCTTTACATCTTTGGTTAAGTATATTCCTAAATATTTTATTCTTTGGGGGGCTATTGCGAATGGGATCATTTTCTTGATTTGGCCTTCTGTTTCTGTATTGTTGGTGTTCAAGAAGGCTATTGACTTCTGAAGGTTAATTTTGTATCCTGCCACTTTGCTAAAGTGGTTTATTAATTCTAGTAGCTTGGGAGTGGAGTGTGTTGGGTCACTCAAGTAGAGGATCATGTCGTCTGCAAAGGATAGTTTAATTTCTTCTTTCCCTACGTGGATCCCTTTGTTTTCCTTTTCTTGCCTTATTGCTCTGGCTAAGGGTTCCAGCACTGTATTGAAGAGAAGTGGAGAAAGTGGGCATCCCTGTCTAGTTCCTGATTTTAAGGTGAATGGTTCCAGTCTTTCACCATTTAGTATAATACTGCTGTAGGTTTTTCATATATGGCTTTCACTATTTTGAGGAATATACCTCTTATTCCTATTTTTTCTAGTGCTTTCAACATGAATGGATGTTGTATTTTGTCAAATGCCTTCTCCACGTCCAGAGAAATTATCATATGATTCTTATCCTTAACTCTATTGATATGATCTATTACATTGATTGATTTGCAAATATTAAACCAGCCTTGTATTTGTGGGATGAAGCCCACTTGATCATAGTGTATGATTTTTTTAAATTTGTTTCTGGATTCTGTTGGCTAATATTTTATTGAGGAGTTTTGCGTCTGTATTCATAAGAGAGATAGGTCTGTAGTTTTCATTTTTTGTTGGGTCTTCCCTGGTTTGGAGATGAGAGTAATATTAGCTTCATAAAATGAGTTTGGTATTGTTCCTTCTGTTTTTTTCTCGGAAGAGTTTCAAGAGTATAGGTGTTATTTCATCTTTAAATGTCTTGTAGAATTCCGCAGTGAATCCATCTGGACCTGGGCTTTTTTTGGTTGGCATTTCCTTGATTGCTTCCACAATTTCGTTGTAAGAAATTGATCTGTTCAATTTGTTTACCTCATCGTTGTTCAGTGTGGGCAGCCTATATTTATTTAAGAAATCATCCATTTCTACTAGATTTTCTTGTTTCTTTGAATATAGGCCCTGGTAGTACCTATTCATTATGGACTGGATTTCTTGGGAATCAGTTGTGATTGTTCCCATGGGGCCTGTAATCTTGTTTAATTTAGTCTCCCCTTTCCTTTTTTTGATTAATCTTGCCAAGGGTCTGTCTATTTTGTTGACTCTTACAAACAACCAACTTTTTGATTTATCAATCTTTTTGATTTTATCAATCTCTGAAATTTCTGATTTTATTTTTGTTATTTCTGTCCTTCTAGCTGTTTTAGAGTTAACTTTTAATTGCTCCTCTAGGTGTTTCAGGTTTCTTTAAGGTTATTTACATGCTCTTCTTCTGTCTTTTTAATATGCACTCCTAGTGCGATAAATTTGCCTCTTAGAACTGCCTTTGCTGTGTCCCATAAGTTCCTTTGTGATGTTTCTTGATTGTCATTACATTCAAAGAAGTTTTTAATTTCATTTCTGATCTGATCTGTTAACCAGGGGTTATTCAGAAGTGTGTTGTTCAGTTTCCATGTGATCGAATGTTTTTTTGATTTTGACTGCATTGTTCAGAATTAGTCTGACTCCATAGTGGTCTGATAGGATGCATGGGATTATATCAGACCTCTTGTATCTACTTAAGTTTTCTGTATGAACTATTATGTGATCTATTTTGGAGTGTGTTCCATGTGTTGCTGAGAAAAAATGTAAAAAGTTTCGCCGTTGGGTGGAAGACTCTGTGTATATCTGTTAAGCCCAGCTGGGCTATGGTGTCATTTAAGTCTATGATGTCTTTGCTTAACTTTTGTTGAGTTGACCTGTCATTTGTTGAGAGTGGTGTATTGAGGTCTCCCACAATGATTGTGTTTGTGTCTATCTTATTCTGTAATTCTAAGAGAGTTTGTTTGACGAATTTGGGTGCTCCCGTGTTGGGGGAGTAGATGTTTATAATTGTAATATTATGGGCATGGATTGTACCCTTTACTAATATATAATGGCTGTCTCTATCTTTATGTACTGATTTTACTGAGAAGTTAATTTTGTCAGAGATTAAGATTGCTACTCCTGCTTTGTTGCATGGTGCATTGGAGTGGAAAATTCATTTCCATCCTTTCACTTGGAATTTGTTTCTGTCTTTGGCAGTGAGGTGGGTCTCTAGGAGGCAATACATGGATGGGTGGTGTTTCTTAATCCAGTCTGCTGCTCTGTGTCTTTTTATTGAATTGTTCAGCCCGTTCACATTTAGGGAGATCATGGAGAAGTGGTCAATGTCCATTGTCGTTATTTATTTTTACTTCTAGATTTCTTTCTCTATCTTTTTTTCCCCTTTTGTGTTTAGTGAATTATAGATGTTTGCTTCTTGATGGGGGTTCTTGATGTTCCACAATTTGTTCTCAATTAATTAGTATTCTTTGTAACGCTGGTTTAGTGTGCACGTATTCATAAAGCTTCTCTTTGGAGTGAAATATTCTTGTCTCTCCCTCAAATGTAAATGCTAGTTTTGCTGGATATATTAGTCTGGGTTGGCAGTTGTTGGTCTTCAGGACATCAATGATGTTTTTCCAAGCTTTTCTTGCATTTAGGGTTTGCATGGAAATATCTGCTATAATTCAAATTTTCTTCCCATTATAATATAGCTCCTTCTTTGTTTTTGCAGAATTTAAGATCAATTCCTTGGTATTGGGTCTAGTGTCTTTAGTATGATATGTCTAGATGAGTTCCTTCTAGGATCTTGCCTGTTTGGGGTCCTGAAACCTTCAATAATGTGAGTATTTTCCCTTTTGAAGTTGGGGAAGTTCTCTGCTATGATTTTGGTGAATAAAAGTTGCATACCATTGTCCTGGAATTCGGCCCCCTCCTCAATCCCTATTATACGAAGATTAGACCTCTTTGCTGCATCTGCCAGTTCTCTAGTAGATTCTGACTGATTTTTCCAAGGTGACGATTCTCTGTTCCAGCTCTTGTGTTTTATTTTCGTTTCTGATATTCTATTCTCCATCTCTGTCAATCTACTGCTTAATGCCTCCATTTTTGCTTCAAGTGTGGACACTGAGCTGATCATGTCTGCTCTGAGGGTATTAATCATTTCTTCCATTTCTCATTTGAATTCGAGGAGCTCTTTGGAGATTTTCTGCTTATGATCCTGGAATTATTTTTGGAGTTCTGTTTTAATCTCTTTAGTCATGTTCACAATCATCTCCTTGAATAGGGTCATGTTTCATGTCTCTTCAGGAGTCATTTCTTGGGATGGTGACATCTCTCTTGTCCCTTCGCTCTTGTTACTTTTTGGGCTTTGCGTGGGACTTTGATTATTTATGTATGTCGTAATTCTTCTTTGCGCTCTCCTCGGCATCAAGAGCTATTGTTGTAATTCGCTCTGTGGTCAGAAGGTAGCGGTCTTTACTTGTATTGGGACTGGTGGTTCTGGGATTATGTGAATACCTGTGGTTCTCTGCCAAATTGATTCCTCTGCTGACTATGTCAGAGTTTGCCATTTTTGCAGGTGTTTGGTCGGTTCCCAGAGGCTGTGTGCTGTTGCACGACTAGCTCTCAGCCCAACCAGTAGCCTCACAGTGGGCCATGGGATGGATCTGTGAGCTTCAGTCTCAGCGTGCTGGGCAGATGGTTGGTTTTCCTGTGCCGCTTCTAGGGGCGGGCCCCAGCCAAGGGTCTGGGGTTTGGGAGTTTCCAGGGGCTCTCAGCAGGATCAGCAGCTGTCTGCTCTGTTCCCAGGGGTGGGCCCAGCTGAGGATGTGGGCTCCAAGAGTGGAGCCGAGCCTTTCGGATTCTCAGAAGGAGAGCGTGGCTGCTGGTTGGCCCTTCAGTTCCCTGCTGCTTTGTCAGAGAGTCTGTGACTGTTGGGGGGGGGAGCCCTCAGTGCTGTCTTGCTCAGGATTCTCAGCTGGAGAATGCCCGGCTCAAGATTTGAGGTGACAGATGCTGGCTCCAATTTTCCCGCAAACCCCACCCACTGTTGTAAGGCAGTGTCTCAGTGCCCCCCACTCTCCAGACCCAGTGGCCTGGGAGAGGAACCTGGTGGACGGGTGGGGACTCGGACACCTCCGCCTCCCTTGATGGGGTGCTGGGTCTTAGTGCCGCCCACCTGTCAGTCTCTAGTCAATGGCCTGTGGAGGGGGCTATTGAGGGAAGGGACAGGATTCTAAATTCCTTGTCCCCCTGCTTCTGCCAGTCTTTCTCAGGCAGTGTGGAGGGTCTGAGTTAAGTTCTATTGCTTGGTACCAGCTCTGCTTTCCAGATGGGTTTGGGGACCCGCTGCGCTACTCAGGCCTCAGCATTCATCTGTGGGTGCTTCAAGGTGTTGGAGAATCCTTCACTTCCCTCGGATCTCCGCTGCCGCCTGTGTTCCACTTCTGGGTTCCGCTGCTTGCTGTTCTGGTTCCGAGTCTGGTTTACGCTGCTTCTGCGGCTTGCTGGCCTGGTCCTATGCTGGTTTCTGCAGGGGTCGGGGCTGGCCGGCCTGGCGCCCTCAGCTGTGGATTTTCAAGGCTCAGAGCTGGTGTTGAGGGGTGGGAGAGGGGTCTTTGCATTCCAAATTCTTTGAGAAATTTGGATGTAAGCTTTATCTGGATTTTTTTTTCCGGTTTGAGTCCTTCTCCGTTGCTTCTTGAGTTTGTTGTTGTGAATTTCTTAAAGTAATTGGCTCATGGGACTCCCTAGTTCTCTCTTTTTGTGAGAGAGAGCCAGACAGCGTCCCTATTGTCTCGGTGCCATCTTCCACTCACATGTCCAGCTTTTTACTTTGGATAATATTTTTTTTTAAGTTACTGAATACTTATGTGGGTTAATGAAGTCCCCAGTATTTACAAAAGATGGTCTCCACATAAGTCAAAGCCCCAGAACAAGGTTTAGATTGCTAAATATATTCTCAAAATCATATTGCTGCTTTCTCAGTCTAGAGCTACCTTAAGTAATATGGCTCAAAGACACAAGACAGCAATGACAGTAACATTACATGACATCTCTATGGATTACAAGCTCCTTTTGTCCCCCAAACAGGACAAACCAGATGCTCCTTACTATAAGATTATCTTTGCTATCCAACGTTTCTTCACCTTTCATTCTTAGCCACTAGCTGGAATGATTATACATTTTCTCTTTTGCTATAATTTTCAAGTCAAGCCATTTACCACAGATTAAATTTTGAGACGCTTTCACAATACTCACCTCAGTTTTCCTATAAGTGACTCAGTGTTCAAGTCGCCAGTTTCAATATTCACTTAGATCTAGTAGCTGGTGCATTTTAATTGCTCCAACTCATCTTCACTGTTCAATTTATGTATTTTCCTTTTCAACTGTCAATCCTTCTACATTTAAAAATTATAATTGTAATATCTTGCAATATTTTTACATTATGGTTAGATTTTTAATATTGTCACAATTACATTTTAAAATTCTTGACCATCTAGGATCACAATCATGAGCCATCGGTGCATGCCTTTCTTCTATTCTTGTAACATACACAAACAATATACAATTAGAAAACAAAAACAGTTTCTATTGTCTTGTGAGAGGGAAAGTGGGTAAAAGAATAAAATCATGATTGAAACTAATCTTATCCTGTGTACAACATTGTGGTCATGGTTTTACAAGCATGAACAGAAGCTTTGTCAATTTTTACACTGTAAATATGTGCATTTAATTCATTGTGGGTCTATTGTGTCTCACTAAAAGCAAAGCAGTCTGTTTTCAAATAAATTAAAACCAGTGGAATTGTAAGTTGGTGATAATAAAGATCTCTATAGTTCTGTATTTCAATACAATACATAATAAAACTCTCAGAGCTAAATCACATTACTTTCACCTGATAACATTTTGTAAAAGAATATATATATATTTTATAAATGTATATATATAATATAAATGTATATATATTGCTTACCAAGAACAAATATAACAGTCACATCGAGGTAAATAAAGAAATGTAGAAAAAGGAAATTTTTATATAAGCTGAATTTTGCTGTTAATAATTCTTTATCTGATAATTTGTAATGTTACAGAATAATTAGATGGATAATTTTGAATTTTGTTCATGTAAATACTTATACAAAGATAAATATAAACATATAAACTACATTACATATGTGATGTTATAAAAATAATTTTAAAAGTATTTCTGGGCCAGGGGTTTGGCCCAGAAGTAGAGTGCTTGTCTAGCATGCAGGAAAACCCAGGTTTGATTCCTCAGTACCATATACATAGAAAAAAGCCAAGAGTCATGCTGTGGCTCAAGCAGTAGAGCCTTGAGAAAGTCCAAGGACAGGGCTCAGGCTCTGAGCTCAAGGGCAGCACCAGCAAAAATATATATATATATATACATATATCTATATCTATCTACATATATATATATACATATATATATATATATATTTCTTCTCTGGCAGCCATGTGTGAATCACTGATCAAAAAATCATGCCCCAAGAGAGCTGTCACCCAGCGTGAGGTGGACCTGCCAGCTTCAAGGAACCAGAGAATACAGCAATTTGTGAATACCTCCGAGGAGAAGTTTCCACTTCTGCTCAAAGTATGGCATTGGGAAGATATCCCCTCCCCCACCAGCTGAGAGCTGTACCATCTTGACTGCTGACAAAGACCCTGTCAAACCAACTGGAACCTGAGAAGTGGTGCTGGTAGCATCATTATTCAAAAGGGGGAAGGATTTCCCAGAGGCAGCTTAGCCAGAAGTCCACCCCTGTCACTAGCTGAAGTCCATCCCCTGCTCCAAGTCCCAGCCCTGCTAAACAAAGCCGAGCCACCCATAACTCTTCCAGTCTCTGTTTTTATCTGCCCATCAAGCAAACTGATCAAAAAACCACAAAGCCAATTCACAAAAGAAAAAGACTTTAAGTGTTTAGATCCTGAATTTAGTGGAGACACAAGTTTCCTATCCTGCCCCCCCCAAAAAATGAAGAATACCCCCCTTTTTTAACTTTTTTTCTTTCTTTTTTTCCCTGTTCTTTTTCATTTGCATTTTTATTTGTCCTTATGTTTTCTTTGCCGTTTTACCTACACCTTTTTTTTTTTTAATCTTATGATTCTTTCCTTTTTTTCCCCCCATTCCTTCTGTCACTATGGTGGTTCCTACTGGGTACAGACTGGATAGAAATGATATCTATATTGATACAGTGATCTGCTTTTTAATCTGTTGGTTCTTAACTATAGTATTTCTTGTCTAAGAACTCACAATCGTGTGGGATCTCCCCCCACCTTTTTTCTTTCTCGTTTTTAGTTTTGTTTTGTTTATTTTTTTCTTTTTTAAATTTTATCATTGAACTCTCCTATATATACCTCCCTCTTTTCTCTATATACTCTTCTTTTTATAAGTTTTATCTTATTTTTTCTAAACTTTGTACTCAACTATTTTACCTGTTTATTGCGTTAGGTCAGTTATTCTTATTCTATCCCTTTTCTTCATTACTATATTAATCTTATTCACCTACATTACTCTTTTCTTGCCTCCCTGATGTCTTTCATGCTATTTTTCTATCTCTGGTCTTCTGTTCATTCTTCAATTCTTATAATGCATGGATCTACAGTTAATGGTTGTTGAGCAATACTGTATATCTAGGTATTCAATTATACTCTAGGTCCAGAGGGACTTAAATACAATAGAGATTGAATTGAGGGGTTTATTGTTTTGGTCATGAATCAGTGATCACTGGTTGTATTAGATTTGTCTATAAATGCACAAAAAGAAAGAGAGAGTGATAATACCAATCTAAAACTGTGAACATCTATTGTCTGGTTAGCTAAAGTGGTCTAGGTTGGTTATATCTTAAAAATTGTAATCTTGTTTAGTATTAATCTTGCTCCCATTTTCAAATGGGCAGAACAAGAAACTCAAGAAAAATGGAAAATCAAGGAATAGCATCTCCTACCCAATATAATCAGGCAATTGATCAGTCAATGGCAAAACTAGAGGAGAGTCCTCTAAGTTCAATACAAATGCAAGTGGTAACATAATTAATGAAAAGTTTAAAAATATACAGAAAGAGATACGGGAGGAAGCCATATCTAAATGAGATATGTGAAAAAGAGGAAGCCAAAAAGAAGGCCATAATAAAGGGTTTTTTTTTAAGAAAAATGGATGATTTCAAAGAATCCACAAACAAAAAGCTGACCAAACTCCAACAAATGTCCCATGAGAATAAAGCTGCTGAGATAAACACTCAAATGGAAATCAAGGGGTTAAAGAAATCCATAAATGATTTAAAACAAGAGTTGCAAGGCATCAGAAATGAGCAATTAGAAAAAAGGGAGATGAAGAATAAAGTAGAAGTTTTGATATCAGGTTAGACAATGCAGAAGAGAGAATTTCCCGGGTTGAAGATAATTTAGTTGTTATAGAGAAAGAACAGAAAATGAGTCAAACCAAATCTAGGAAATATGAGAAAATGCTTCAAGAGATCCAAGATACAATTAGGAAGCCTAATTTAAGGCTAATCCTTACTAAGGAGGGTCTGGAGAAAGAGATCAATGGTATTGGAAATAAAGTTCAAGGAATTATCTGAGAGAACTTCCCAAATATCCAGACGGGCAGGCCGATCCAGATATAAGAAGTTTTTAGAGCCCAAACAGACCTGACTAGAAAAGGAGATTCCCATTGCCACATTATAATCCATACAGGATCAATAGAGACCAAAGAAAGGATCCTAAAAGCAGCCAGGGAGACCTGTGGCCATCTTATCTTTGATAAGGGAGCAAAAAAAATGTAGAATAGAAGAAAGATAGCCTCTTCAACAAGTGGTGCTGGCAGAACTGGTTAAGCACCTGCAGAAAACTAAACTTAGATCCTTCTTTGTTACCCTGCACCAGGATTAACTCCAAATGGATCAAAGACATCGAGGTAAAAGCCGATACACTTAAAACTACAAGAAAGAATAGGAGATACACTACGTTTCCTTGGCATAGATAGAAACTTTCTTAATAAGTACCAAGAAACACAACAAATCAGAGAAAGGCTGGATAAGCGGGGCTGCACTAAACTGCAGAGCTTCTGTATGGCAAAGGACATAGCTAGCAAATTAACTAGAAAGCCTACAGAGTGGGAAAAGTTCTTCACTAACCATAAAATGGACAATGGCCTCATTTCTAAAATATATCAACAGTTTAAAAAATTTAATCACTCCAAAAATAATCTCCAAAGAAACAACCATTCCATTAAAAGATGGGCCAAAGACTTAAAGAGAGTCCTCTAAAGAAGAAATAAAAGTGGCCTATAGACATATGAAAAAATGTTCTACATCTCTGGTCATAAAAGAAATGCAAATCAAAACAAGTGTTAGATCCAACCTCACTCCAGTTAGAATGGCCAAGATCAAGAAATCTAAAAACAAAAGATGCTGGAGGGGATGTGGACAGGAGGATCACTACTACACTGTCGGTGGGAGTGCAAACTTGTCCAACCACTATGGAAAGCAGTGTGGCAAAGACTAAACATAGATCTCCCCTATGATCCAGCAATTCCACTACTAGGCATTTACCCAATTGTCCAGATACAAGGACATACTGAATCCACTAGCACAACAATGTTCATTGCAGCACTATCAAAGATATGGAACCAACCCAGATGTCCCTTAGTTGATGACTGATAAACAAGATGTGGTATTTATACACAACTGAATTCGCTGCTATCAGAAAGAATAATATTGCCCCAATTGTAAGGAAATGGAAAGACTTAAAGAAAACCATATTAAGTGAAGTCAGCTAGACTCAAAGGAACATAGGCTCAGTGGTTTCCCTCATTTGTCATAATCAGTAGAAACCTTGGATTCTTCCAGCAGAGATTTACAATAGAACAAAATCTAGATACATAAGGCTATATAGTATGACACGAAATGTAAGGACCTCCAGGATATAGAAACAAAAGCCATATAATGAGTGATTGTTTTCCTTAATGTACTATGTTATCTCTCATCTCCTTTGCTGTCCCTTGGTTATCTCATATTGTTACAATATTTCACCTTGTTATCTGATATATTTTATATATGCTTAATTGTTTATTTGAAATAGGATAAGAAAGGGGTGAAATCAAGATGAGCGGGTGGAAAGGGGAAGGAAAATTGGGACCACGACATGAGAAAGGATATCCATATTTGTGAAGTAATGTACCTTCTATCTGGTGAATATAATGTAACCCTTCTATTAATTACAATAAATGTATATGAAAAAACTCATCAAAAAGACATGCCCCCAAACCACAGTAATAAAAATCATTATTTCTCATTACCCCAGGACAGACAGGGAAGGGCACATGCAGAATGACCCAAACCATCACTCAAAGTCTTCTCCACCGGTCAGTTCATTGGGGAGCACTGAGTCAGCCACTTTAAGGGACATCCACTGCACTGGTGAATAAGACAGATTGCCTGTATTGTAAATCATTTCAGAAAATGCTTATGCTTCTTCATGTTTAGCCCAGAATCAACACAATACACACATTAAGCTACCTGAACTGATTAAAAGAAAAGAAAAAAAGAAAAAGAAAAACAGAAACCCTTGGGAGCAGCCATTGATCTACAATCAAGGAAATCCAGAGCATGCACACTGATACCTGCAGACTTGACAATATGAATTACCAAATCCTTGTTAATAAATCAGCACAGTTTTTCCAGGCTGTGTTAAAAATGGTGAGCCAGATCAGGAAACTACTAGCTCTATATATTCAAAGAAAAGGCAAGGTTACCTGTTGGAATCTTACAAACAAAACTCCTGGGTCCACAAGTACCAATTGTAGTAGATTCAACAGAGCAAGGCCTCTGCTGTAAACCCAATGCACATCATCTTCCATCACTGCTCTGAAATAACTCAGTTATATAGAATGTGAGGCAGGGATGAGGTTATTCCAGTTTAAATGTCCTTAATAAACTTAATAAGCATCTCCCCAGACTGTTTCTCTTCTATAGGAGTAAGATGGCAAAGGACAGATACTGAAAATCAGCCTAGCATTCAAGTGCCTGTGGCTCAATTCTGACATTCTAGCTATTCAGGAGGTTGAGATATGTGAAGTGACAACCCAGGCTGACAAATCCATGAGACACTTATTTGAAATTAACCACTAAAAAAACAGAACTAGAAGTGAGGGTTCCAAGCATGAACTCCTTGTATCCAGCTCATATTATAGGATTTTAAACTCGAGTCTGTCTACTGTAGTTAGTTGAATGTTGTTTGGGAATGAGTCTGATATATTTGACCAATAGTAAACTAATACTAAGCATTAAAAAATAATAATTCTCAAGACTTTCTCTGAGCTAGTTCACTCCATTAGAATGCTTCAAGTATAATGATTAAATGTACAAAACCCATAAAATACGTAGTAAAATGATACTGTAAACATGATATGAATTTTGTGTAATGAAACTCCATATCTGTTTTGACAACATTCTGCTTGCAATTTTGCAATTTGAAATTGTAGCTCTCCATGTTTAGCTTATAAATAAGCTAACATTAAATTAAATAATCGATGATAAAGCTATTAAGAACTTGCTGCTATACAATTCTGTAGGCATAATTAGAATCTGTATCTTAAGCATCCCAATAATCATAAATGTTGAAGAATTTAAGGTACTATATTGGGGGCTGATGCCACTGGTGGCTACATATTAAATTTTTAAATAAGTTGGTTTCAGATACATGATTAATTGCCTGATTATGTAAGAAATGGTAGGGCCGGGAGTTTGGCCTAGTGGTTAAAGTGCTTGCCTAGCATGCGTGAAGACCCGGGTTCGATTCCTTGGTACCACATACATAGAAAAAAGCCAGAAGTGGTGCTGAGGCTCAAGTGGTAGAGCTCTAGCCTTGAGAAAGTCCAAGGACAGTGCTCAGGCCCTGAGCTCAAGCCCAGGACTGGCAAAAAAAAAAGAAATGGTAGAATGTGTATGATTTTTCAAGTAGAAAATTAAATTTAAACCATGTCATGAGAAAGGGTATCAGTGTTTGTGAAGTTATGCATCTTCTATCTGGTGAATATAATGTAACCCTTCTATTAATCACAATAAAAAATAAAATTAAATTTAAAGATAAATTATATTCTCACTTCTATTATGTGAATAAATAAACACAGTAGCTACTAAACAACTGAAAGCAACAAAAAATAATTTAATGTATGCTGCTTCTAATGACTCTCCTAAGGTTGCAGTGCTTAAGTAAAAATATTCTGCCTCAGTCAGGAGACTCTTTTCTTTCCTCATGTGTATCATAAAAGGGACTTCTAATCCACGTAATAGTTCTTAATATGTTAGGTAGAAAATGTACCCATGGGATTAGGTATAAGATTACATGAAAGGCCTCTGCTCTAAGCCACAGAATATTACTTTAGAGAGAATGCAGCTTATAAAATGAAAAAAAATATTAGTACAATAATTGCTAGATTAGTGAAATTTCCATTCATCATTTCAATAACCTCTAACAGTTATTTTAATCATGGTAAAATTATTTCAAAACTAATTTTAAATGAATTAAATCTTCACAAATTGCTATTTTGAATTTATTTCTTTAGTTTTTGGTTTATGTGACTGAGCCTTTTGATGTACACTTAACTATTATGAGCACATGTTTTAAAACGTAAGAGCATAAAACAACAAGTAAGAAATCCAATATTTATTAAATAGAAAATTTGCAAACATTTCACATAGTACATTTGCAAGTAGTAGGCAGGCAACACGGAAGACAAATGGGCTTAACATTAAATATGCAGTAAACAACAGATACCTAGCTGATTAATAAGTAAAGGAAAAGTATTCATCTCATTATGCATCATGGAAATGTACATTGAAATGAGAGTGAAATTATATTGTATGCCCACCAAAACTTCCAGAAGAAGTTTTGATGATGAGAGAAAAAAATTGATGCAGAGAGAAAAAAATAATTTTTAGTTATTTCAGATAGAAATTTAACTGTTCCAGCTACTTTTGGCAGACAGATTTCTGTCAAAATCTAAACATGCTGACTCAGCCTTGGCCCTCTCTATAAAGAACCTACAAGAGACTTGTATCTCCCTGTTGTGAGAAGTGTGCCTAAAAGTGCTCAAAGCAATATTCTCCACATACATCAACTGAAATGCCAGAAACCTTTAAATTACATGGATGAATACATTGAAGGCTGTCAATATAATAAAATTGCATCAAACAATGGAAAAGCACATAGCAGAGATACAGTATCACCAGTGGACCTCAGAAATATGATGATAATACAGGAAAGTAGATGCTGAAGAGAACATGTTGTTTAGTGCCAATTTTACAAAATGGATAAATCTCTCAGTGGCTATAGTTGAAATGGATGTTTTCCCATCAGGTGGTAGAAATTGCAAGGCAGACCAACAGACTTGATATGATAATAACATTTTATTTTTTGATCTGAGTGTTCATACTCTAAGCACATTTACTTTAGGAAGTTGTATAATCACTGTATCAATTTGGGCATTTTTTTCCTATTTAAGTCTTTTATGTATTTTTCTGATGCAATATCTTTGGTTATATATTTAAGGAAATGGTTTATGAAGTTTCTTGGTATAAGTCTATATATATATATATATATGTGTGTGTAGTCCAACATCAATGTTGCACAAATTTTCTCAGTTTGTTTCTTCTTTCCACGTCTAGTTATAGTCTTTTAAAGTAAGTACTGGTAATTGTTGTAACAATATTACTGGAAGAGATTAGTATTGTAATTATATAAGGCAATATCCTGGTTTTAGAAAAAAATAGAGGTTATTTGCTAAACTGATATATGAAGCAACACAATTAATTATAGTGTAAATAATACAATTATAGATGATTGTATAGAACTTTAATGCATGAAACCATTAATTATGGAAAGAAGTTATGATAACTGAATTTCAAAATTGACATAAATTTTGTTTGCAGAAAATTAAGTTTTTATATAGACTTGATAGGATCCAGGATAATTCAAATCTGTTGTCATCTCATTCATTCCCTCTTTTCTCTATCTTTCAAATTTTCATGGTCACTTCTTTGCAGTATAGAAATGAGGGTATAGATGTCAACAGTTCCTAAGATTCTTGTCTAATAATTTTCCAAGTAGCAAATGTGTATCTATATAGATATGTATATATGTAGCAATAGAAGAGTATGCCATTCTCCTCAGAGTAGGATACCAAACCTTTAATTCCTTTGAACAGATAACTTACTGCTTAACACAATGAACACCAGGCAAACAAAAATTCCTTTCTTAGATATTGTTGAGTGGAAGGGATCAAGTAAACTGGTGGAAGAAAAACAGAATCAAGAACAGTGTGCAATATTCAATAGCATATCCATATGTGAAAATGGAAGCAGGTAAACTGAGGGATGAATGGGGCTTTTGATTGGTGTTCAAGTGTATTTTGTTGGTAGATGAAGTAGTAGAAAGACAATAAATTTCCTGGATTAACATCATACTGGCATGTGGAGTTAGAACTCACGCTAAATGGAAAATTTGGAAGTGAAAAAAAGAATTGAAAACGAAAAGAACCCAGCTGTTTCCAAAAGTGTGTATACTTTTTTTTTGCCAGTCCTGGGCTTTAGCTCAGGGCCTGAGCATTGTCCTTGAACTTTCTCAAGGTTAGAGCTCTACCACTTGAGCCTCACCACCACTTCTGGATTTTTTCTATGTATGTGGCACTGAGGAATCAAACCCGGGTCTTCGTGCATGCTAGACAAGCACTCTACCACTAGGCCAAACTCCCAGCCGAAGTGTGTATACTTTCATAAGAATAAATGATCCTGTTTTTGAAGAATATTAGACTTGTAGTAATACATATCTGCACACAAAAATATATTTGTGTTAATGTTTGCCTTTCGTGTTTTTGCCTTGCTCCTCCCAGCACTGTCCCTAAGTTTTTTGGGTCACCTGGCATTCTACCAATTGAGACACAGCTTACTTCAGGCATTTTGGTGGTTATTGAAGATAGATAAGAGTCTCACAAATTCTCCCACTCAAACTGGTGTCCAACTGTGAATCTCAGATATTAAGGCCCTAAGTTGCAAAGATTATAGGCATGAACCACTATGATATGTCTATTCATTTTCTTACTTTGCAGGCAACATTTTATTTTCCTTTTCCATAATACTAATTTCCTGTTATATAATAATTTGGCACTTATAGCTTAAGTCACACATTCAATGTAGCTCTTTCCTGTTTTTTTTTTTCTGATTCTACTAGCCTCTAGTGACAATTTGGTGATCTCTGTCTCTTGATCACTAAGATTATAAACATGAACATCTGAAACCTTTCTCTTTTTACACTTTGTGATAGTATGTGTTGGTTAAACGTGAATAGCATGAAAATATTGGTCAGTATTTGGTTTTACATTTTATTAAAATGACTATACTATTTTACTACAAATACTGAATCTAATTTTGTTGAAAACACCATAATGCATGTAAATCTTCACTTAAATGGACAATAAAACTTGGACAGCATTCAGGCCCTGAGTTCAAGTCCCAGGAGTAGCACCAAAAAAGAAAAAAAAAATGAAGCTTGATAGAGAGATCAATCACTATGTCTCAACCACGGTCTTCTGAACTCAAAGCAATTCTTAATAAGGCTTTGACTCAAATAGGTGGTGCCAGTGTTTTTAACTTGTTAAACTCATTTCCTAATGATTTGCCTCCTTGTAATAGTTACAAGATAGCATATTATCTATATTTTCACATTCTTTCTTCTTTTCCTTTTCATGTCTCAGGCATCATTAACTCACTCTCCTCCCAAAAGAAAGAATAGAAAAAGTTCATGACTGATTGCTTCTTTAACTTTTGTTTCATAGTATCATTGTAGAAACTATAGGTCAAATAAAATATTCACTCTCTATTCCCTAATGTTCAGACCCTCATAATTTACCTCACATAAGATCATCTATTAAAAGATTCTTCTCTATGCTCAGCAAAACTTCAGATAGTCTAGTGGATGGACTTTTTCCAAGTATTCTGTTGCATCCCAAATTTTCCTGCTTTTGATACACAATAGACAAGATTTCAAGTTGTCTCATCAAGTCAAGTTGATTCTATCATATTAGCTTAAAATTGTTTGCTAACTTATTGTGCCTTAATATCTTTCAAATGTTTGTTTTACCAAGTAATGCTTCCATTGTACCTCCAGCTTCCATTTCTGACTTAGAGTTATATCAAACTTTGTTAATAGAATAGAATGTCCTTTCCACCCATCTTCAGTTTGCATTGTACTGATTATCAGTGCCTAGGCATTCTTAAGTTGTTGGCCTAAATGTAATTTTCTGGGGCATAATATTCTAACCTCTCAACTCAACTTATCCCACAGTATCATTCATGCCAATAACAATATGTGTACCAATATTTCTATTATTTTCATATACTCACATACTCAGACAACATTAATTTTCAGGAGAAGACTCAAAATTTCCTTTACTGCTAAGCACTAGGTTCATGCTACACAGAAGGAGCTTAGCTTTGAGTGCTGCAGTAATCCCAGGCAGGCAAATTTCAATTAAATAGTAGAAAGCTGGAACTAGACATGTTCTTCCAGTAGTACAGCATTCTATTAATGTAATATCCATGTATAATATATGAACATGTAAATGCATAAGTAATATTCTGAATTAGAGGAAGTCTACATTTTCAGAAATACTGCAATGTCTCAGATTTGAAAATGTATATCTTTCTATCACGAACAGAGGCTGTTTCAATGAGTCTGAGCCTTTAATTATGGGGGCTCAGTTCTTTGAATACAGAAGGTCACTATGAGCAAGAGTCTTTAACAATTGAGACTTTTATTGTTTTCACAATCTGAAAGAATATGCTCTTTCTAAGTGGCAAGACAAAAGAAAACTATATCATCACTTTAGTGTAATATTTTCATTTAATTTAGAAAAAACTCATGATAGAGCAAAGACTATGGTTGAACACAAGATTCACATGGAAAATATCCTCAATAATTCAGTAATTACTTGACAGGGGACATGGATAAGGATAATGACCATAATAATTAGAAAAAATGTAAAATCAGTAAAGTGACTTAAAATATATTTTCAAACAAATTAAGTATTAAAAGAAGAAAAACTAATACAATAATAATACCAAATAAAACCAGGAATGTGCTTGAAATTAATGACAAAAATGGAAGTGAATAAATATGTATATATGCATGTTTATATATTTATATATGTATACGTATATTTGAATATATGTCATATATCTCATGTGTATATATCACTCATATACATAAAATAACTATTGCTAGGAATGTAAGTAATTAAAACTGAGAGAAATTATAATGTTTCTTTGGCCAAAATATTTGAGTGAGGTATGAAAGAGCACAAGGTAGTTGAACATATTTAATTTAGAATCATACATAATACTTAATATTCTGACCTTGTAGAAACCACATAGTTACTCAAAATGTCAACATTAGTTATCAGTTTACTCTGGTTTATGCCTTCCATTTTCATGTAGAAGAATTAATTCAATATCACATGATATCTTTGAGAACTTTTCACTTATTCAATTTGAAATAGCTATTACAAATTTTTAAATATGTTAAAAAGAACTAAAACCACTAAGAAAGTAAAATTGTAGTTTCTTTGTGATCCCCTAAGAATATTGCAAAGTACTGGTAAATCCTTAAGAGTGAAATGGCTGTACATGCATAATAATTGCTCACGCTGATGAGCTCATACCTACAATTCTAGTCACTTAAGAAGCTACAATCCCAAGGACTGTGGTTCAAAGGATTCCAAATAGAAAATCTGAATTTCCATCTCCAATTATCGAGTCAAATTCCAGATTGGAAACATTATACCAATGGTAGATCATAAGCTGATCAAAGAAGCTGGGACAGTGAAAAGTTTTGTGTTCAAGTGCCAGGACAAATAGAAAAAGCTCATATAAAAAATGAAAGGACAAAGCATAAAAGTCTTCAGAATGTAATAATAAAGGGGAACAAAGGAAACTTTTATTGATGCATAAAAGCTAGAACTTTGGCTACTAATGCATCATCATTACTACAGGAAATCAGTTCTAAAACCTAGTTGGTTTGAAATAATTTTAAAATATTGTAAACTACATGTATAAAAGTGTTAATGATTTTTGTTAAAATAATTTAAATATTTAAATCATTTTGTAATAAAATTAAAGAAATTAAAGTGTATCTATTATAAAATGAAATGCAAAAACATTAAAATGGCTATACTTTTCACTGCTGTGTCTCCTCCTAATGTCCTTGTTGAAGATAAAAAAATAATTTAACATAACATTAGGTTTTATGGTATTATAAAAATTATATGAGAGGCTTGTTCCAGTTTTCAAAAAATTAGCTCGTGTTGCGAATTTGTGCAAAGGGCACAGATCATGTACACCTCAGTCTCCAGAAAACAAAATGTAGATCCCTCCAGACTGCTTGCTGATTTCAGCATTTAAACCTGGCTGGGTTTCTAATTAGAAAAATAAATAAAACATGAAGCATAAATAAGAAGGGTTAATGAAACCACATACTGAGACTAATCTAAACGACTATTTCCCAGAATAGTTTGCACAGGTTAGAAAGCGATATATGAAAGACAAGAAGGGTCATTCGTTTGAGAATATGCCATATGTCAATTGTCTAAAAGAATAACTAAATTATAGTGCAGAAGAAATCATAGAATAAATAAGTTTTATTTGCATTTGTATAAAAAAGGTGAGATCTTGGAAAATTCAAGAAAATAAACAGATTCTTAGCTAGTTTTCTCCTTAACAATTAAATGATATTCTGGGATATTTAAAGCTTCAGAATAAATTTTTGGACTATCCAAAGAATGACAATGTTTCATATACTACAATTAGGTTAGATCTAGGTTTCAAATACTCATTTCCAAAAATATGTGAGTAGTAAAAGCACTGATATTCTAACTGTGATCCATATAAATTCAAAATTTGCCCTAGAAATCCTGCTGACTGATTAGTAGATGAAGACTTTTCATGTCCATATTTCTATGCTTTCAGCATCAACATATTCCTTCACGCCATACCACTCCTGGGCATCTATCCTGAACATATAACCCAGGATCTGATAAGGACACCTACTCAGCTATGTTCATCTCTGCACTATTCACAATAGCCAAGTGATGGAAAGAATCTAGATGCCTTACTGCAGAAGAAAGGATACAAAAATGTGAGATACACATACACACACACACACACACACACACACACACACACACACACACACACACACACAGTGGAATTCTACATAGCCAACAGACAAGATAAAACAATGGCATTCACAGGGAAGTGGATGAATCTAGAGTGAATCATGTTGAGTGGGACAAGTCAAGAACAAAGGAACAAAAGGTACGAGTACTCAATATTTGCGTACCCAATGCTAGGGATGTGGTATTGGATATACAAACACCACTACATAGACATAAAAATTTATGACTCTACAAACTTAATGTTTTATTACATAGACTAATATGTATCTATGATGTACAAACCCTCAGCCTAATTTTGATTATGATCTAAAATCTAAGTGCCAGTGATTGCATATAAAGATTCCCTTCTTGAATACTTGTTTGTTAAATAAGTCATTTGAAATATGATGTAAAAATCAATGTTAATAAATTATTTATTAAAATGTATCTCATTGAATTTTTTACTCAAGTTTTCCATTCTGTTGTATGTTTTTTACTTAAAATAAAATGAAATAAAACAAATAATATTCCTACGTTTATTAATAGCACAGATTATTTCTTCAGAGAACCGTTGCTTTACTTTCACTGGCTTCTACTTCTTTATACACCAGATGATTAGGAGATACTAATTCACACCAGATGATTGCTAAATGTTTGTTAAAAGCTTCATCGACAGTCCCACACTACACTACGGCTTCCTTTTTCATCTTCCTTAGAAGTCCTTCTGTTTATCAAGAATGTAATTTACTTATTTTCTCCTTTTGTGTTTTTGATATCTTTGTTCTCTTCTCTTTTATAACTTGTATAATAATTAACTGTTACATTTTGTAATTCATTTACTTATTTTTCTATATAAAACTATCTCTAGTTTTTCTAGAGTCTATTTTCTTATACATTGTAATTGAACTTTAATTCTTCATTTGAAGAAATACTTGCCTGAGTACTGTTTTCCAGAATCTGTGGCTTCTTTCCTGATCTTCATTACCTAACCTGTTCGACCTTTATGCAAACATTTGGATCTCTTCTTTCTCATTCTCTGTATATCTGAACTATCTGTGAAACACCCCAGATCAAATTTGAAATATTACAACAAAGCAAGAAGTGTTCACAAATATTGTGCCTAATCATTTAACAAGTACTTTTCAAATCCAAAACTCAAGCTTCAAAATTTTGCATGTTATGTACATTTCCAGTAATGTACTTTTATATTATTGGAAATAAATTATTAAGAAACATTAACTTACATGTTCTGCCTTCCGTAATGTAACTGACATGTTACCTTAACCAGTTTTAATAATAACTTCATATCTGACAGAGAGGTTACTTCTGTTTTTATTCATTGTAATTTGAATTATATTTAATTAGTATTTTATGTATTAATAAAATTTCTAATTTTATGAAAATGTTATTAAATAGTTTTAATAATCAAGCAGTAATATTTTACTTAAAATCTCACAATATCATTGAATTTTCTATTATGTGACAGAGATTTTTATTTTAATATTTCTTAATGACTGATGCTGTATTATCTAAATAAGTGTAAATTTTCTTCTATTTACTTGTATAATAATAGTTTCTATTCAATGTTACAAAGATTTATAACTGTAGTTATGACCCTTTTGCAGTGTGACCAAACATTTCATAGATTTTTTTTATTTTTTTTATGTTTTTTATTGTAATTAGTAAAAGGGTTACATGATATTTGCCAGATAGAAGGTGCATTAATTCACATACATTGATACACTTTCACATGTCTTGGTACCCGTTTCCCTCCCCCCCCCACCACACACCCATCTTGGTTTTCCCCCCTTCCCTATCAAATTTCAAATATCCAAATACAAATAAATTCAATATATCAGATAACAAAGTGAGATACTATACCAATATGAGATAACCAAGGGACAGCAAAGGAGATGAGAGACAACATAGTACATTAAGGACAACAATCATTCATTATATGGCTTCTGTTTCACTATCCTGGAGGTCCTTTCAATTAGCTTCACATTATATGTCCTTATGTATCAAGATTTTGCTCTATTGCAAATCTCTGCTAGTAGAGCCCAAGGTTTCTACTGATTATGACAAATGAGGGAAACCATTGAGCCTAAGTTCCTTTGAGTCTGGCTTACTTCACTTAATATGATTTTTTCTAAGTCTTTCCATTTCCTAACAAATGGGGCAATGTCATTCTTTCTGACAGCAGCATAGAATTCCATTGTGTACAAATACCACAACTTGTTGATCCACTCATCAACTGAGGGACATCTAGGTTGGTTCCATATCTTTGCTATGGTGAATAATGCTGCAATGAACATTGTTGTGCTAGTGGATTTAGTATGTCCTTGTTTCTGGATGGTTGGGTAAATGCCAAGTAGTGGAATTGCTGGGTCATAGGGGAGTTCTATGTTTAGCCTTTTGAGGCACTGCCACACTGCTTTCCATAGTGGTTGAACTCATAGATTGTTTTTAGACAATGTTTCTCTCTATTCCACCTACTGATATACTAGATTTAATTTGCTATATTATTGAATATTTAATTATTTCATTTTAATTACTTTTAACATTTTGAAAGAGCATATATAAGCTATTTTATTCATTATTTTATTTCTAATTTTATAAAAAAATATGCTACTTTAAAAGTATCTAACAGCAGGTGAGTTCTGAAAAAATTCTGAAAAGAATAGGTGAAAGAAAATCATGATAGAACTTTGATATTCTCAAAGAAATAGTAGTGAATATTTTTGCCTTTGCTATTGGCCTATTCAATTTGATCTGGGATCTTAGCACAAATAGATTTAATGTGGAGAGAGTAAAACTAGAATGTGTAGTAATATGGGCATTTATAACAAAATACCCTAAAAAACAGGTGATTATAAGTAATACAAGTTTGGATACTTGTGCATCTGTGATCAGCGTGACTCATCAGATTTTGTTGAGAAGTCTCTTATGGAACTAGACAGCTTTGTTCTCACATATATCTGTATATGAAAGAACTGAGGGCTAGCTACTTGAACAAACATCTCATTCCAAAGTTCTTTGCCGCATTGTCTACTTTTTTCCAGACAAGACAAATCTTGAATATTATCACACTAACTAGATCAGGGTCAAGATTTTAATATAAAGAATGTGCAAACATAAAGACCCTTCATTAAACCTTCAAAGACCCTTCCATTTTTTGAAACTTGGTTAATTAAAAAGTCAGTTTGAAGTGGAGATCCAAACATGTCAGCCAGCATATAAGCTTAGCATATAAGCATAGTACATATGGTATGTCCACTCAGGTTGGCCATGAAAGAAACAAAAGTTACTGCTGAGAGGCAAACAGAATACATAGAGAGTATGCAAAAGTGTGTGCTATCCACCTAGAAGTTCAGTGACTTCTAAAAAAGAGAGGCACCTTGATGAGAATGTCTTTTTCTTCACTGTTAAGAGAGCAAATCATTCTATGTCCACTGTCAAAAATCACAGACTTTCTGAAATTTTAATTGAATACATTTTATTTCCCAGGATTATTGGCCATAAAGGCTAATGCCCTGTGGCTGTCAATTTCCTAGCTGTGCAAATTTTGAGAAAAATTACTTAAACTCTATTAAACTTGTATAAAAAGAGTGATATTTGCAACACCAAAACATTATTACACAGATTGAAGATAACACATGAAAAGAACACTTGACACAGGGCCACACCTTTTTATAGGAGTTTTTCCTTGGTAAATTCTGCCTAAATGTTACCCTTATAATTTCTTCCCTCTACAAGCAAGGTGGTGCTGTGGTTATTTATCATTTTAGCATGGACCATTGCATCTGCTGTAAGGGACTGATGTTCCCAAGCTTAAAATACCTCATTTCTGTATTCTGGAGAACAATTGAACATTATGTTTGTCCTGACAGAAAGCTAGTCATTCCAAGAAGATGCACTGTTGCATCTTAAGTTAAAAACAACATACATCAAGTATGTCTGTGTAATCATAAACAAATCAGTGAGGGTCACTGTGTACCAAAAAAAAAAGACAAAAAAAAACCCTCTCTGACAGTCTCCTAAATCACCAATGAGATTGGAGATAGCTCTACTGGCATACAGTGAGATGCTAAGTCAGCCAGTGATTCTGTTTTAAAGGCAGTGTGATTGTTTGCTGATAATGACACTAGGTTTTACAGTAACAGATATAGTAAAGGATGTTACAAATAAAAGCACAATTTAGATACTCACTGCTCTCACAGTTAACACTAGATCAGGACCTTATTGTATTTATTAAATGGTAAAAGGGCTAATGACATTAAATATCTAATCTACTCCAAAGTCATCTTAACCAAGACATCATGAAATATGTAGGCAATCTGAATAAAACAGGTTTTCATTATAAAATGCTATTGACAGGACAGTTTCGACAAAAGATAGGGATGTTGTGCAATTCAAAACTAGAAGAAGTTATTGACGTAGAGAAGATGCTGACTAAAATGCCCCTTATATTTGTAAGGAATGTTTCTTTGTTGTGAAAATATTACACTGCTTTAAAGATTGCTTATACACAATTCTGCAGGTGTGTATCACATGACAAGGGATACACAGTGGGGCCCATATCTGGAAGATTGTGAATGTTGATACAGACAACATGAGTGTATGCTTATGCTTCAAAAATCAAATTCTATTATTCTGGACATATACACCAATTTTTATACACATTTCATATTTAATTTTGGAGGGATATCTACGCTATCATCCCTACCTATAATACCATGTTTCTTTCCTACCAACAACACAAAAACCTTTCCATGTGAAAAAAATCCTGGTGAAGTTATTTCTTTTCTCCCATTGCCCCCAGTCCTCATGCTTCATTCCCTGTTGTAACTGTATCTGATTTTGGTACCTGGTGTATTATATATACATTTATTTGAATTAAGGAAGGGAAGGGAAACAACAAAATTGTGAGGCAAAGAACAAAGGGTGTAACAGCTATACACATAAGACAATATGCTGGAAATGAATTTTACAACTGAAGTAGAGTTAGGAGATGGAAAGTGAGAGAAAACCATGGGAATGGTAACAATGCTCCCTCTGTACATCACCCTGACAACAAATGAAACAAATATGAAAAAGAAAAGAAAAATATCACTCAAAAAAGGAAAAATACTGAAGAAATCCTTAGAAGAAATATCATAATCGTTATGCTTTTAATCATCCAAATTCAATAGTGACTAGAAATGGTTGTGAATGCAATGGTTTTAATGAGTCACCCCAAAGGCCAATGTGTTCAAGTTTATTGCTTAGCATGGCATTAGTTGGAGGTACTGCAAACTGCTGTGTGGTGCCTCATAGCTGATCCAGACATCAGTTCCAGCTCGGGTTTGACAGTGATAATAGGTGCCAATCCTTCTTTTCATTTGATTTTGATTTTGAGATGCTATGTTGGGAGAAGCAGAAAGTTGTGCGCAAATAACCTCCCATATTTGCCTTCATTATTCCAGGCATTCTATTTCAATAGTGTGTACATCCCTAGCAGTAGATAAAATGGGAAGTAAACATTCCATAATCAAAATGCTTCAAGTTTGGCTATCAAATACATTACATACAGTTAGCAAGTCTGTAGCAACACAAAGCTGATTCAAATGACATAAACACCATAAGAAGTGCTCATAAAACCCACAGACACACACATATACACACAGAAAAGCTTTAGTAAATGCTGGACCTGAACATTACGTTGATAGAGGTGATAGCACTACAGGTTTTTGCATATATTTAAACTCATTAATTTGTACTTAAATATGTAAAAGTTTTTGTATATTATTTACCCTTCATGAACACTGTTATAAATAAATGTAGAAGATGTGATGTAATAGTTTAAATGTCATCATTTTTAAATGACTTAATAAGTCTGGTATCAATTATTCCTTTTTTATTTTGTTCTTTGAAAAAAATGTAAATGCAACATCAAAGTTTCCAGAATTACAGTCAGTCACCTGTGACTCACTCCTGTAATCCTAAATAATTAGGAGGATGAGATATAGGGATCACAATTCAAAGCCAGGGTTGGCACAAAAGGTCATGAGACATATTCATTTAACCACCAGAAAACTGGCTGTGTCTCAAAGGGAAGAGCGCTAGCCTTTAGCTGAAGAGCTTACAGACAAAGCAACGTCCAGATTTTTAGCAACATGACTGGAAAAAATATATACATGTATATATGTATATCAGAGTTAAATTGAAACATTTTACAGATGTTCCCAGTTAAGGGTGTGGCTATGAATTTACTAAAGTGTAATAGTCCTTATAGAGACCTGAAGTAGTATAATTCATTAAAAAGGCTAAATAAAAGCCCAAAAAATAAGCAGCAGGAAATGGGTACTTGCAAGAGGGGAGGTTGGGAACCCAGGGACAAAGTGCAAATAATGAAGGGAGAAAGAAGGGAAAATGCTGCCAAGAATTCATTGTATGTTCCACAAGACTGAGAAATATGTATGTATGTATGTATGTATGTATGTATGTATGTATGTATGTATGTATATATGTATTTGCCAGTCCTGAGTCTTGAACTCAGGGCCTGAGCACTGTCCTTGGGCTTTCTCAAGGCTAGAGCTCCTACACTTGAGCCACAGCACCACTTCTGGCTTTTTCTATGTATGTGGTACCAAGGAATTGAACACGGGACTTTGTATACTTTGGGCAAGCACTCTACCACGAGGTCAGACTCCTGGCTCCAAAACTGAGATGTATAGGGATAAGGTAAGTCGAGGGTAGGTGAAAATGCTGAAGTGATGCCACAGATCCACAGATCAAGCTACACTGAATATACAACTGCTTTTTTTAATGGAAAATGAATCAATACATAATGTTAACATTAAGAAAATTGAAAGACTGAAATGACTGGGAGGAATAAGGGAGAATGCTGACTGGTGACATCATGCAAGATGCATTATATGCATAAACTGGTTTGGTGAAGAACTACTTAAAGATAATACAGTTTTTTAAGAAGAGAATACTTTATTTTTCAACTGTTGTGGAAACAAAAGTCAAAGTATGTCATTTTTAACAAAGGAAAGTATATGCATATACATAATTTTAAAATAAAGTAGCTTTTTGGCCAAATATTATATTATTATAATAAGCCTTAATATAATATAGAGTATATATCTATAATATACATTTGTGTAGTATGTATGCATATACATTATGTTTTGGTAAATCTTGTTCCTTTGGAGAGTACAGAATATTATTAAATTCATAATTGATCTGCAAGATAGAAAAGAGAACATTTTAAACTGTCTATTTTAACTTCTGAATAGATTATTATATATCCGAGTTATAGCACACTCTTTACACAGTTTTCTCTGATACCATAATGAAGTTACATAATTATTTTTATGTTGGATCTTATCATAATGATGGAAAGAATTCAGGGAAGGAACACTTAGACATTTTAATTCTGTTCTTCAAACCATGCTGTGGATATTTTCCAGAGCTTTTTATAGAAATGACACTTTTCAAGGTAGATTCCCTTTTGAACATCTAAATTAATTTCCATATGCAATTAAAATGAAGACTGTTCACGGGGCATAACAAACCAATATCTTCTGCAAACCAGCTCTGATTTTCTCAACAACGTAAAGGAATGAATACAGAAGAAAAAATCTGAAAAAATAGAAACATAATTTACATAGAAATACATATTTAATATTACCTTTTATTGTAGTACGTATTTCACTACATAAATTTTCATAGTAAAATGTCTCCAAGTTAAGAATAAAAACAATTTCTGTGAAAGATTATTTTTGCTATATGAGGTCTGTTAATATTCCATATGAAATTATGGATTGCTTCTTCTATTTCCTTAAAGAATGACATTGGAATATTGATTGATACTGCATTGAATTTGTAGAGAGCCCTTGGCAGAATTGCTATTTTCACGATGTTAATTCTTTCAATCCAGGAGCATGGGAGGTTTTTCCACTTCCTCAATTCTGCTTTAATTTCCTTTTTCAGGGTTTTAAAGTTTTCATCAAAAAAGTCCTTTACATTCTTAGTTAAGTTAATTTCTAGGTACTTTTTTTAAGGTTATTGCAAAAGGAGTTGCTTTCCTGATTTTGGCCTCGCTCCTCCCCTCCGCCCCCCAAAAAATTAGGTTGGTCTGGGAGTTTGGCCCGGTAGTAGAATGCTTGCCTGCATGCATGAAGACCAAGGTTCAATTCCTCAGTCCCACATATGTAGGAAAGCTGGAAGTGGTTCTATGGCTCAAGTAGTAGAGCTCTAGCCTTGAGGAAAAAGCCCAAGGATAGTGCTCAGGCCCCGAGTCCAAGCCCCAGGACTGGCAAAAATCAATTAGAAAAATGTTTATTCTTAGTAACAGTCGAAATAGGAAGAATCATTTTCCTTTCTGACAGTGAATCCCAGAAATATTCTCAATGGATTTTAGTCAGTTGAAATTACTATACATTGTATAGGTTTTCCAAGTCAAATATTTTTCCTTCCTCATTTTAGGGCCAGCAGAATTCATTGAAGTCATGTGTCATGTGGTTATTTAAAGTATAAATGAAAAAAAGAATAAAAACGGTTATTATAATTGTGACCATTACTGTATTTCTGTCAAAATCATTATATGAAGACAGGTACTTTGCTGTTGTATTGATCTATTTTTTTGTGTGTTTTATTGTCAGGATGATGTATAGAGTGGTTACAGTTACATTCATCAGTTAATGGGTAAATTACTTCTTGAACCTTGATAACCTTTCTCATGTTTTTGTCCACATTCCCCCACCAACTCCTCCCAGTCATCTTGTTTCCCCCATTCCCTTCCCTATTTTAAATAAATGAATAAATGTATATACAATACACCAGGTTGTAAAATCAGATACAGTAACTTTATTTAATATTGTCTCTCTATATAGATATATATTACCGTGTTAATCATAACAGTTTGCATGCACATTAATTGTAACAGACAATTGTAGCATCCGATTGTTTAAACTATGACACGTTTTGGAATGATTGACACAGATACTATGGGGAAAATAGGATAAAGTGCCGTTAAAGGAGAAATAACATTGAAGTTCTTTAAGAAGAGTCATGTTCACTGACTGGTTCCTAAAGCCCCGACTATTTGACTGCTCGAGAGTGGGAGGGGCACCAGTGGAAGTCAGATTGGGCAAAATGTGCACAAGACTCCATCTCATCCTTTAGGAATGGTGGTAAACACATATGCAATGCCAACTACAATAGGGGTATGGACAGCAGGATTATATTTTCTGCTCATGTACAGTCACTGTTACTTGGGCAACAAAACCAAATAGTCACAAGATGAACAGAGGTTCTGGTAGGGAGATGTTGTCTCTAATGAAAATGGGGTGGAACTCAAGAAATGCATAGTGGAGTGCAAATCCCTGTTTTCAGTCGTTAGTACACAAGAAAGGGGTCTCTGACAGACATCTCAAAAATGAGGATGTGCAGATGGCAATTAGGAGATGAACATGTGTTTCCACATAAACTGACAAGAAGGAAATGGTGCTGTAAATAATCCTGAAATGTCCTCACACATCTTGTGTAATGGCCAAAACCAAGCATGCTGACATAGGTGTAACCCTGGCCAGGATAGAGCCAGGAAGAATTTCCCATTCATAAATACACCTTGCTTCCAATGGGAAGACTGGTTGCTGGTTTCTAACAAAGCTTGTCATGCAATTACCAAATAGCTCAACAATTACATGCTGTGATTGTCACCCACAAAATATTGAAAATTAATGTCTGCAAAATTACCTGTGCATGGATATTTATAGCCATTTTTCTTCTAATTAGCAAAACGTGGGAGAGATCAAGATGTCATTCAGTAAGTGAATGCATGAACCAAGGGTGGGGCCTTCAAATTATATACTATCTTTCATCCATAGAAAGCATTCCAATATCACGTTAGCAAATTATGTGCAGGAAATGCCTATAACTAATAATGGGGGGTGATTTGAAAAGGCTACGTACTGTATCATTCTCGCTAAGTGACACTCAGAAAACTGTAGACACCACACAAAGATTTGTGATTTCCAAGGGCTAAAGAGAGGGTCAGATTGATAGAGTACAGTTACTTTACAAGAATGAAAATACTGAAACCTGCTACTATACAAATAATTATATATCATTATACATTTGTTCTTTTCCATAGAATATACAATATGATGTGAAAACACAGTAAACTGTATAAACTGAACAATGTTGATGTATTAGTATAGATTTATCAATTTTAAAAATTACAATAGACAGGTAGGGAATGCTGCTAGAAGGGAAATATGGATGACAAATAATTCTAACCATTTCTATGAAAAAAAAACCAGATATTTGAAAGGTAAATCTATTGGGAGTTCAGATAATAACCAAAAAGGACTATATATGTCAAGATTTAAACAACAATCCCTGCCTTGGGATTTTTTCTTTAATGTGGTCGATATCCTGTTTCTACTATCATGTTAGGAAATTCACTTTCTCCAAGAAAGCAGTAGAAAGATTCTATTCAAAAATTAATTGAGATGTGCATTCTGCTCCAGTAGTTGCTTTTGACAAAATTGTTTTTTTTAAAAACAATAACAATTAGAGAACAGGAGAATATACATTTTTATCAATAAAAAGGGAAGTTACATATCTACCAAAATTTATCAAAGGCTGAAATGTAATCCCTTAATATATGAAATCGGTAAATAAAATCAAAGGAAAACATTTTATGACAATACATTTGGCAAGTACTTGGGGGATATTCTCCTGATAGTCCCTCCCCAAGTACCGTAGGGTGACACTGATTCATCAATGCTTGATTTCCATAGGATATATTTACAAAGACAGTAATAGGAGCAAGAGTCTCTCCCAAAGCATATAGCTAGGCTATGGGGAATTATTATCTAACAAATTCAAAGTAATAAAGTTAATATCCTCAGAATTAAAAAATTAGGAGCTCATCTAAGCATTTAATAATAATGGAAGGAATAAAAGATACCACTAGAAACAAAGAAAAATTCTGACATGAGGACTTAAATAATTTTCTTTTGAGGATTCTGTACTGGGGAATAAGGAAAGGAATGTAATTAAGTTTGTAATTTATGTTAACAAATTTAAATGGTATTCTAGCCATACAGATTTTCAGTGTTTGTAGTCAATAAATCCAAATGACTCATAACAAAGACTAGCTCCATAAAATAAACATTGAAAAATACAAAACTAGGAAATTATTTATTGCTGGTTGACAAGTGAATTGATGGAACACTAAATTTTTACACCTATAGAAGCATTTACTATTCACATTGTCATATGTATAAAATACTACATTTCCATAGCAAACAGTCTTGAAAAATATTAAAGATTAAGAAAGCCTTATGTTATGTCTCAAAGTTAAATCATTTTATAAGTATACAATTGTCTACTTTTGAAATAATTTGATATATTGTACTTAATTATTAAGGCTTTTAACTTATGGAATCATGCTTTGGTTTTCCCTCAAAACTAGGTTATGACTGGAAAAATATTTTCATGTAGACTTCCATAGAGAATCATAGAGATGATATTTTTAAGGCATGTTCTGGATTTTGTTTCCTTTTTTGAGACATTATTTTACAATTATCTATACTATTAAAAATGTTAGAAAAGTTACCTAAGTTAGGTATGTTGTATGTATGTATGTATGTATGTATGTATGTATGTATGTATGTTTGGTTTAAATAAATTGTTATTGGAAAGGTGATATCTAGATAGTAACTTAGAGCTTTGCTCAATTGTTTTCCATACAATTTATCATAAGATAGTTTTTATTTTTATTATATTATTCAATTGATTTATTTATGTTTGGTATGTGGAAAATGTCCATGGTACATTCACTTGTGATTTATTTCTTTCAAATATATGCTTTTCTAGCATAACTTATTTGCAAAGGTAGAAGAAATATGTCAGGCTGGGAGAGTGGCCTATGGGTAGAATGCTTGCCTAGCAATTACGAAGCACCAAGTTTTATTTCTTCATACTACTTACACAGAAAAAAAGTCAGAAATAGTGCTGTGGCTCAAGTGGTAGAGGAGGAGGAAGAGGAGAAGGAGGAGGAAGAGGAGGAGGAGGAGGAAGAAAAATGTGATTATTTAGTTATTATTTGTTATTATTACTTAATTATACAAAAGCCTTCCACTGTAATATGTTCACTTTCTCTTCACTCTTCTTTAATACAGTTCCAATACAAAATTTCTAGACAGAGCAACAAAGCAAGAAGAAGATATAAAAGGGATTCACACTCTGAAAGAAGAAATCACTATTTGAGGAAATTATCATATATCTTAAGGAACCAAAAGACTCAATTCTTAAGCTTAGACAGCTGATAAATAACGTAGTCAAAGATGCAGGATACAAAATTAATTCACAAAAATCCCTTTTGTATATCAGCAATGTACAAGTACAGAAGGAAATCAGACAAACAAGTTTGTTTGCAATAGCCTCAGAAAACTTGGGAAAACAGGGCATGGTGAGTCAAGCCTATAATCCTATCTATTCAGGAGGCTGAAAGCTGAGGATCAAGGTTCAAAGCCTGTCAAGGCACTAAAGTCCATGAGAATCTTTTCTCCAATTAATCACTGGAAAACTGGAAGTGGAGCTGTGGCTCAAAGGGTAGGGCAATATCTTTGAGCTGAAGAGCTCACAGACAGCACCTAGACCCAAGGATCAAGCCCCTAGACGAGGAAAAAAAAAAAAACACCTTGGGGAAGTAAACGAAACCTAAAAACCACCAACACTTTATAATACAATGATAAAAATTTGAAGAAAGAAATCAAAGAAGACAGCAGCAAATGGAAAGACTTTGCATCTTTCTAGATACCTAGAGTTAATAGCCTTATCCCTGGAAATGATATAGACATTTCATGAAAACCCTATCAAAATCTCAATGACATTTTTTACCTAGGATGAGAAAACAATCCAAAAATTCATATAGAATAATGAAGGACCTCAATTGTCAAAGAGCCAAGACAATTCTGGAAGGAGGAGGAGGAGGAGGAGGAGGAGGAGGAGGAGGAGGAGGAGGAGGAGGAGGAAGAGGAGGAGGAGGAGGAACGGAAAGGGAAGGAGGAGGAGGAGGACTAGAATTCCATATACACAAATATTGTATACTACAGAACTATTGTAACAAAAACAGCTTCTTTTAATGGGATGGTTGTTTCTATGGAGAATCGTTTTGGAGTGATTCAATTTTTTGAGCTGTTGATATATTTTAGATATGAGGCCTTTATCCATTGTGTGGTTCGTGAAGATATTCTCCCATTCTGTAGGCTTCCTAATTAATTTACTAGCTATGCCCTTTGCCATATAAAAGCTCTGCAGTTTAATGCAGTCCCACTTATCCAGCCCTTCTCTGATTTGTTATGATTCTTGGTCCTTATTTAGAAAGTTTCGACCTGTGCCAAGGAGGCCTAGTGTATCTTCTATTCCTTCTTGTAAAGTTTTCGAGGCTTTTACATCGAGGTCTTTGATCCATTTGGAGTTAATTCTAGTGCAGAGTGACAAAGAAGGATCCAACTTTAGTTTTCTACAGGTGCTTAACCAGTTTTGCCAGCACCACATGTGGAAACAAGGTCAGACTAATCTACTAACATAATGATGTTCATTGCAGCACTATTCACCATAGCAAAGATATGGAACGAACCCAGATGTCCCTCAGTTGATGAGTGGATCAACAAGTTGTGGTATTTGTACACAATGGAATTCTATGCTGCTGTCAGAAAGAATGACATCGCCCCATTTGTTAGGAAATTGAAAGACTTAGAAAAAATCATATTAAATGAAGTTAGCCAGACTCAAAGGAAGATAGGCTGAATGGTTTCCCTCATTTGTCATAATCAGTAGAAACCTTGGTCTCTACTAGCAGAGTTTTGCAATAGAGCAAATCCTTGATACATAAGGCCATATAGTATGAAGCTAATTGAAAGGACCTCCAGGATACTGAAACAAAAGCCATATACTGAGTTGTTATCCTTAATGTACTGTGTTATCTCTCATCTCTTTTGCTATCCCTTGATTATTTCATATTGTTACAGTATCTTACTTTGTTATATGATATATTAGATATATTTGTATTTGATTATTTGGAATTGGATAGGGAAGGGGGGAAAACAAGATGATGGGTGGGGGTGGGGGAAGGGTAATGGGGACCAAGACATGAGAAAGGGTATCAATGTATGTGAATTAATGTACCTTCTATCTGGCAAATATAATGTAAACCTTCTATTGATTACAATAAAAATATATGAAAAAACAGCTTCATATTGCAATAAAAATAGTCACAGTGATTAATGGAATAGACTTGTAGACCTATTAATGAAAACTTATTCTGTCGTTTATTTGCTATTTGATAAGGGAGCCAAAAAGTACATGGCATAAAAAAACAATAGCATCCTCATTAATTGTTGGGAAAACTGGGCACCCATAGGTCGAAAATAGATCCCTTTTGTTGATCCAAAAGTGGATCCAAATTTGTCAGCATGCCCTATAGCTGTCTGAGCAACTATTAATATGTGCTGTTCTTATTAGACTGTGATCTATTCCATTGCTTTTGTGGTGAAGCTTTCATTTTTTTAATTTTTTTTATTGTAATTAATGAAAGGGTCACATGATATTTGCCAAGTAGAAGGTGCATTTATTCACATACATTGATACACTTTCACATGTCTTGGTACCCATTACCCTCCCCACCACGCTCCCCACACCCATCTTGATTTTCCCCCCTTTCATATCAAATTTCAAATAACCAAATACAAATAAATTCAATATATCAGATGACAAAGTGAGATACTGTAACAATATGAGATACCCAAGGGACAGAAAAGGAGATGAGAGACAACATAGTACATTAAGGACAACAATCACTCGTTATATGGCTTTTGTTTCAATATCCTGGAGGTCCTTTCAATTAGCTTCATACTATATGGCCTTATGTATCAAGATTTTGCTCTATTGCAGATCTCTGCTAGTAGAGCCCAAGGTTTCTACTGATTATGACAAATGAGGGAAACCATTGAGCCTAAGTTCCTTTAAGTCTGGGTTACTTCACTTAATATAATTTTTTCTAAGTCTTTCCATTTCCTATCAAATGGGGCGATGTCATTCTTTCTGCCAGCAGCATAGAATTCCATTGGGTACAAATACCACATCTTGTTGATCCACTCATCAACTGAGGGACATCTAGGTTGGTTCCATATCTTTGCTATGGTGAATAGTGCTGCAATGAACATTGTTATGCTAGTGGATTTAGTATGCCCTTGTTTCTGGATGGTTGGGTAAATGCCAAGTAGTGGAATTGCTGGATCATAGGGGAGTTCTATGTGTAGCTTTTTGAGGCACTGCCACACTGCTTTCCATAGTGGTTGAACGAGTTTGCACTCCCACCAACAGTGTAGTAGTGATCCCTCCTGGCCACATCCCCTCCAGTGTCTGTTATTATTCGTTTTCCTGATCCTGGCCATTCTAACTGGAGTGAGGTGGAATCTTAGAGTTGTTTTGATTTGCATTTCTTTTATGACCAGAGATGTTGAGCATTTCTTCATGTGTCTATAGGCCATTTTTGTTTCTTCTTCAGAGACGACTCTCTTTAAGTCTTTGGCCCATTTTTTAATGGGATGGGTGATACTTTCGAGATTAGTTTTGGATTGATTCAATTTTTTGAGTTGTTGATATATTTTAGATATGAGGCCTTTGTCCGTTGTTTGGTTGGTGAAGATCTTCTTCCACTCTGTAGGCTTCCTAATTAATTTACTAGCTATGTCCTTTGCCATACCAAAGCTCTGTAGTTTAATGCAGTCCCACTTATCCAGCCTTTCTCTGATTTGTTGTGATTCTTGGCCCTTATTAAGAAAGTTTCGACCTGTGCCAAGGAGGCCTAGAGTATCTCCTATTCCTTCCTGTAAAGTTTTCATTGTGTCAGCTTTTACCTCCAGGTCTTTGATCCATTTGGAGTTAATTCTAATGCAAGGTGACAAAGAAGGATCCAACTTTAGTTTTCTGCAGATGCTTAGCCAGTTCTGCCAGCACAACTTGTTGAAGAGGCTGTCTTTCTTACATTCTATTTTTTTTTGGCTCCCTTGTCAAAGATTAGGTGGCCATAGGTCTGTGGTTTAATATCTGGGTCCTCAGTTCTATTCCATTGGTCTTCAGGCCTGTTTTTGTGCCAGTACCAAACTGTTTTGAGAATTATAGCTCTGTAATAGAGTCTAAAGTTTGGAATTGAAATTCCTCCAGCGCTGTTCTTTCTGCTAAGGAGTGTTTTTGCTATACGGGGTCTTTTATTATTCCATATGAAATTTTGAGTTGCCTCTTCTATTTCTTTAAAGAATGCCATTGGGATATTCATGGGTATTGCATTGAATTTGTAGATAGCCCTTGACAAGATTGTCATTTTCACAATGTTGATTCTTCCAATCCAGGAGCATGGGAGGTTTTTCCATTTCCTTAGTTCTGCTTTAATTTCCTTTTTTAGGGTTTTAAAGTTTTCATCAAAAAGGTCCTATACATTCTTAGTTAAGCTAATTTCTTGGTACTTTATTTTCTTTGAGGCTATTGTGAAAGGAGTTACTTTCCTGATTATTGCCTCGTTCCTCTCACTGTTGGTGTAAAGGAAGGCAGTTGATTTTTCAGGGTTGATTTTATAGCCTGCTACTCTTCCAAAGTTTTGAATCAGCTCAAGGAGCTTGGCAGTAGAGTCTATAGGATTCTTTAAATACAGAATCGTGTCATCTGCAAAGAGGGATAGTTTTATTTCCTCTTTCCCTACTTGGATCCCCTTTTTGCTTGCTTCTTGCCTTATTGCACTGGCTAGGAATTCTAGTACTATGTTAAAGACCTTTTAACATAAAGGGGTGTTGGATCTTGTCAAATGCTTTTCTGCGTCTATTGAGATAATCATGTGATTTTTGTCCTTGCTCCTGTTGATGTGTTGAATTATATTAATTGATTTGCGTATGTTGAACCAGCTTTGCCTCCCTGTGATGAATTCTGTTTGATCATAGTGTATATTTTTTTTGATAAGTTGTTGTAGACGGTTGGCCAGTATTTTGTTGAGAAGTTTTGCATCATGTTCATCAAAAAAATAGGTCTATAGTTCTCTTTCTTTGATGAATCTCTGTCTGGTTTGGGGATGAGGGTTATACTGGCTTCATAGAATGAGTTTGGTAAAGAACCTTCATTTTCAATTTTGTTGAAGAGCTTGAGGAATATTGGTGTGAGCTCTGCTTTGAAAACCTTATAGAATTCAGCTGTGAATCCATCTGGCCCTGGGCTCTTTTTAGGTGGAAATTCTCCAATTGCCATTTCTAATTCAGAGCTTGAAATAGGCCTGTTGAGTTGGCTTAGTTCTTCTTGGTTCAGTGTGGGTATGTTAATATAGGCTAGGAATTCTTCCATTTCTTTTAGATTCTCAAATTTGTTGGCATAAAGGTTTGAGAAGTATTCCCTCATGATATTCTGGATCTTGGTAATTTCTGTCGTGATATTACCATTTTCATCTGTGATTTTGTTTATTTCGATACGCTCTCTTCTTTTTTTGGTAAGATTTGCTAAGGGTTTGTCAATTTTGTTAATTCTTTCAAAGAACCAACTCCTTGTTTTGTTGATTCTTTCTGTAGTTTTTTTTTTATTCCAAATCACTTAATTCTGCTTTGATTTTAATAATTTGCTTTCTTCTACTGTGATTAGGGTTGGTTTGTTGCTCTTTTTCCAGGAGCTTAAGGTGAGACATTAACTTGTTGGTTTGCGATTTTTCCAACTTGTTGTTGTAGGCACTCAGCGCTATAAATTTTCCTCTGAGTACTGCCTTTGCTGTGTCCCAAAGGAGTTGGTATTTTGTGTGCTCCTTATTGTTAAATTGTTGGATTTCTCTCCTGATCTCTTCGATTACCCATTGGTGATTCAACAATGTGTTGTTCAGTCTCCATGAGTTACAGTGTTTTCATTGGTGGAGATGTGTGTTCAGTTCCAATTTGATGCCTTTGTGGTCTGAGAGTGTTCATGGAATAATTTCTGTGTTTCTGAATCTGTCCAGGTTTGTTTTATGACCTAAGATGTGGTCTATTTTGAAAAATGTTCCATGTGCTGCTGAGAAAAATGTATATTGTGTTGTTGTGGGGTGGAATATTCTGCAGATATCTGTTAGATCTAGTTGGTCTATATAGTTGTTCAGTTCTAAGGTTTCTCTGTTGAGTTTTTGCCTTGTTGATCTGTCCATAGGTGAGAGTGGTGTGTTAAAGTCACCGACAATCACTGTGTTTCAATCTATGTATGGTTTCAGTGTAAGGAAAGTTTGCTTGATGAAGTTCAGAGCTCCAGGATTGGGTGTGTAAATATTTAGGATCGTTATGTCTTCCTGGAGGAAAGATCCCTTTAGTAGTATGTAGAAACCTTCTTTGTCTTTTCTTACCAATTTTGGTTTGAAGTCTATTTTATCTGATATGAGGATGGCAACTCCAACCTGTTTATGGGGGCCGTTAGCTTGATAGAGTTTATTCCAACCTTTCACTTTCAAAAGATGATTGTTTTTTTTGTGTGTAAGATGTGTCTCTTGAAGACAGCAGAACGATGGCTCTTGCTTTTTGATCCAACTAGACAGCCTATGCCGTTTAATTGGAGAGTTAAGAATTGAGGGGGGGGGCAGATTCTGGCTCCTATTTTCCTGCACCCCCTACCCGCTGTTGTAAGGCAGGGTCCTAGCGCCTTTCACTCTCCAGATCCAGTGGCCTGGGAGAGGAGCCTGGTGGGCGGGTGGGAGCTGGGACAGCTCCGCCTCCCCTGGTGGGGTGCTGAGTCTTAGGGTCCACCCGCTTGTCATTCTCCAGTCAGAGGGCTGGGGGTTGAGCCCGTTGGGCGGGTGGGAGTTGGGACAGCCCCGCCACCCTTGGTGGGGTGCTGGGTGTTAGGTAGCCCGCCTGTCAATCTCCAGCCAATGGCCTGAGGGTGGGGGCTGTTGAGGGAAGGGACAGGATTCTAAATTCCTTGTCCCCCTGCTCCCGCCAGTCTTTCTAGGGAGAGGTGGAGGGGTCTGAGTTAAGTTCTATTGCTTGGCACCGCTCTGCTTTCCTGATGTGTTCGGGGACGCGCTGTACTACTCATGCCTCTGCGTTCTGCCTGCGGGTGTTCCAAGGTGGTGGGGAGTCTTTCACTCCCCTCGGGTCTCTGCTGCCGCCTGTTTTCTGCGTCTGGGTTCCACTGCTTGCTGATCTGGTTCCGCGTCTGTGTTCTGCTGCTTCCGCCGTTCGCTAGCCTGGTTCTGTGCTGGTTTCTGCAGCAGTTGGGCTCCCGGCCTGGCACCCTCCACTGCCGCCACTTTTCCGGCTTGGAGTCGGCACCTGCTGCTGCTTTTTGCGGCCTGGAGCTGGTGCCAGCCGCCGCTTTTAGTGGCTTGGAGCCGGCCTAGAGAGGTGGGGGAGGGGTCCTCACGTTACGAATTCTTTGAGAAAGTTGGATGTGAGCTTTATCTGGATTTATTTTCCGGTTTGAGTCCTTCTCTGTTGCTTTTTGAGTTTGTTGTTGTGGATTTCTTAAGGTAGTTGGCTCGTGGGACTGCCTGGTTATCTCTTTTTGTGAGATAGAGCTAGGCAGCATCCCTATTGTCTCAGCGCCATCTTCCTTCTATCTGAAGTGAAGCTTTCAAACAGAGGTTGGATTTATCTGAAAAGGAAAACCTTGCCCTGAGTTTTGAAGACTGAGTGAGGAAAAATGTAAACTACTTGGAAAATATAGCCTTGCTAAAGAAGGAATTGAAGTCATCCTTATAAGGATGCCAGTTTTGAGAATGATAGTGGAGTCAGAGGAGGAGAGGTTCACAAGTGCTGAAAAGCTGTGTGTATATGATTCTATAAAATGACGCTTATTAACATGAACTCCAAGAAATGGAAACAAGAGCTTTTTATTGTACTGTTTGTGATTCACACACACACACATACACACACACACAAACACACACACTCCTGTTGCTGTTTTTCATTTCTGTAATCTTTGTCGTTTATATAAGTTTATCTTTTGGATAGAGTGGAAGGGAAACCACAGAATCAGTGAACAAAGTCAGCAGTAATACTCACTAGACAGCTTTTGGAAATGAAATACGCATCTTGAAGTTTATGCCTTGACCATTCTTGTCTATTCGCTTCTAACTTTCTGCGAACTTTTATATACATTTCTACAGATCTTTCTCAAACCTGCCAAAATGCAGGGTTCTCCCCCCCACACATCTTTAAAACTCACTATTCAGTACGGAAGAAGCAAATTGATACAATGTGGCATTAATATTGATATAAAAATAACCACCATTGACAGTTATTTTTGAGTCACAGGACAGGGACACATCTAAAATATCATTTTAAATAAGCAAATAAAAATGTTGTTTCCATACTGGAAAGTTACAGTCTGGCTTCCATTACCTCTTCCCTCTCCTTGACTTCACTACTTTGAGGACAGGTCATTTATTTCTTCTTTATTAACCTCTACTGAATTGCAGAAAATACTTATAATTTTTTATTGTGTCAAATTGGAAAATATATCACAACAAAAAATCTTTCAATGTACAAGTTTGTTATTACACTATTAGCAATGAACTGAAATAATCCATTCATTTAAAGTTTTCCAGCTTCAATCTTAATATTTGCTCCAACCTATTTTAACAATGAACTGTACTGAATTTGTCCAATGACAAAACTTAAGTCAGAACCCCAAACATATTAGCTATTTGGGCTTCTTTATGACTCATTTCTATTATTTATTTCTCATACACCAATCCTAGTGGATTTTTCTCTTGTTTCTGGTATTTTCTTTTTTTCCTTTCCCTGATCATTCACATATATATTATATATATATATAATATATATATATATACAATGAAATTATGAAAAGTTGTCTTTATTTTGGCTTGTCTTCTATATATCACATATATAATGAAATTATGAAAAGTTGTCTTTGTTTTGGCTTGTCTTCTACACTGTATATCTTCAACTGGCTTTAAACATTTGATCCTCTTCTCTCAGCTACCTAAATTCTAACTTTTCAGGAAGGTGTCACCAAACTCAAATTTAAACTCTTGGCTTGTACTTTGACATTGAATCTTTGGTCAATTTTTGGCCTAGTTTGGTCTTGAACCAAGATTCTTCCGTCTCTAGAGACACATATTATCTACCACCTTCAGAGTACTGTCATTTCTAAAACAAGTTATACTATGCATTCACAGAATGACAGAACAGTTCCATTCTCCATCCACTATATAAGAATATATGTATATGTATGCAAATATATGTATATACGCATAGGTATGGACACATACCTATGCATATATATGGAAAAGTAGTATATCAGTTGGAAATATTATAAAATATTTTAGAGTCTAAGCTAAACTTAGACAAATTTTACAAGCAAAATTATTTCTAGGCAAATGATAAATAAAATCCTATACAGGCATATATGGAGTTTATATTTCTTATTGAATTGGTTCACACTATAAAAAATGTCCTTGGTTCTCAAGAAAGAAGCTGGAGTATTGCTGAAAAAGGCAAATTACAAAAAAATTCCTATTGAGACATCTGTGGAATTTATATTTCTTTCCTTTTTTTTTTTTCATGTATGTGGTACCAAGGAATCGAACCCAGGTCTTAGTGCATGCTAGGCAAGCACTCTACCACTAGGCCAAACTCCTGGCCCGAACTTATATTTCTTATTGAAGTAGTTCAACACTATAAAACAAAAAGTTGTTTGTACTCAAGACACTAGAGTGTTGCAGAAAATTTACATAGTATACCAAATGTCTCTTCAGGAAATTTGTGGTAAACCGTCATTCCAGGGGTTAAAGAGTGGGGTATGATTTAGCATTCTTCATTTTTATGTATTAAATTCTAGAATTGTTCTTAAGTGTACATGAGCAAACAAGCTGTCACTAAAGAGATAGACGGTGAGATCTGCACATAGCTGGCCCAGATCTGCCTAAATATGCATCTACCATATTGTACTATGTGGCCAATCCTATAATAAATACCAGTTATTCACCCTCAAACAGTATATGTGGCTTTACTGAAGCATACATGAAATAAAATATAGTTTCTCAATTTAATATAATTTAAATGAAAATCTTAAATATAGTGATTTAGGACACATGAGCCAATGAAGTTGGGATTTGCATTAAAACATAGTGCATGATTTAATAATAGGTCTTTCCAAGTGGTGCGACATGTTTAATTTTTGTTTTAGTTATCATAGAAGAAACTAACTCAGTCTCAAGGAGCACACATATAATTCCTGCCAATACCTGGGAGTTTAAGACACAACTGGGCTACATGGTGCTTTGTGAAGCAGAATTGTCACCTCACAAAAATCAGATCATATCTAAAGATTCATTAAATACATTGCTAATTGTCAAGATGCTAACGAAAATTACTCACTGAGAAACAGATCTTCAAGGTGATGGCAGACTAAAAGTCACTTTTGGCAGCTGTGTCTCTAAAGTGAAGAATTCCTTTTGACTTTTGTGATGATTTCAAATACATTTGATGCATACTTTATGCATGTTAATGTCTCTCAGTGTAGTAAAAGTTCTGACAAATTTCTTAAAAGCACTCTATAGTGAATGTCACCATTCGGTATTTGAAGTCATACTTTGTGTTTCTTCAATGTTTTATGCAACAAAAATTGTTCTTAAATTTTATTACCCTAAGTGTAACTTCATTCTCAAACAATAGTAAGTGTGAGATCACCCTAAAATGATTACTGTGGCAAAATCTCACTGCTATCTTAGATTTATTTGTAATAATCACTGCTTGAATGAGCAACATAAACAATATCTGCTTCTAAAGTCATGAGAAAAGCAGTATTAGAATAGGGAATAGATAGAATTCTTTCCACAGTATCACTGCACTTGTCACTTGGACCTTTACCACTGAAAATGAACAACATTGAAAAGTTGTTTGTTGCATCTAGTGAACATATTTATGTAACTCAAATTCTTGCTAGTGTAATAGCATCATTGATTTCATCTTGTTTATGTGTCCGCAGCATTATTTTATTTCAAAGATTTTTGTGTAAATCTGTGTCTGTGCATTTGCACGCACATGTGCACATTTGCTCAAATAAAACTGAGAGCCTGATTACTGTACTTGAGATTTTTCTTTTTCTCCAGGCCAATCCTCTAACACTTGAGCAACGGCTCCACTCCAGCTTTTTGGTGTCTAATTGGAGGTAAGAATCTCATACACTGTCCTGTCCTGGTTGACTTGCAACCAGATCTTCAGGGCCCAGCTGCCTTAGTCACTAAGATTACAATAACGAGCTACTAGCACTTGACAATTGTTAATATTTCTGAATTCAAGTTTCATTTCAGTGATGAGGAATCTCTGAATCTCTTTCCTAACAGAACACGGAAATCATGAAGAACATGACAGAACAGAAATATATGTTTTCCTTTAGCTGTCTCGGCCTATGTAGATAATTTTTGCTTTTAAGTAGATAATTTTCTATGGTTGCAAAATGATGCTCAGGTTGTGGGTACATAACTTCTTGAACATTGATAGCTCTTCTCATGTTTTTCTCCCACTTTTCTTCTCAACCTTTCTTTTTGTTAATCTTTACTTTTTACAGTTTATTTATTCTATCCTTGGAAATGTACTAATACTAAAGATGGTTTGTTTTTAAACTTTGGGAAGAAATAGCTTTCATTATCTCTAGTATACATATAAGTACATCACAAATATATAATATTAAATTTCTGATGAGTCTCTTCCCTTATCTAAAAAAATCTGAATTAAAATGTGGCAGCCAATGTTGAGTGGTTGATCTCATAATAGTAAAGGCCCTTTGAATTACATACAAGCCAATTATAAAAATGACAAAAGCTACTATGCTTTGTTTAGAAGCTTGGTGACATGTTTTCCTGACTGAGGTCATAGCAAAAGAGTGATTTTGGCTATCTTCCAGTATCATATGGATACTTAATTTCATTTTTATTTAGGTCTTTGTGACCTACCTTCCACAGCTACATCAGTGATAAACAGAACTCATTTTAGTAGCAAATACAATACTAACGGGTATCTGTAGTTTGACACATTACTAATTAAATATTGATTTGTTAAATGAACTCTGGGCTTTCAGGATTTTTCCAATTAAAATAATGACTTTTCCATATGAGGGCATTTATGCTTCTTAAAATGAAAAACACATAAAAGTATTTCAAATATATAAATTTTTAAGTGCATTGTACCCCTGGGTATTGGTTAGTAAATTAGACATATTGTTCAGGCACATAGCTTTTATTGCTTACGATGAAGAAAAGGTTCCTGCTTGTAAAGCAGTTTCTAAGGAAAAAAATGCTGGATTTGATAGTTGTGGTCTGACTTTGGATAACACATTTATTCAAAAGACTGCACTCTGATCTTGCTATGCAGCCATCCAATTGGATTATTGTATATCACCTTAAAATTTAAGAATATTAAATGCCTAAAAACAGAATTTGTCATGTTAAATGATCATAAGTGCATCTCTATCAGTGGAATTATCCATAATAAAATCAATAATGCTCATAAATAGTATTCTCTGTATAATTGAATCACTTTATGCCATATGATGTATCCATACCATAAATAAGTCTGTACAAATTGAATTATTTCTAATAAAAATTACATATAAATAGTTTTTTCCATATAATGGAAGCCAGTCATACAATCATGAGTGTTGAAATTATGTGAACATGAGGACAGTCAATCAAATTTTAGAAAACAATCATTCTGGATTCTCTCTCCCTTCCTCTCCCCACCTCTCTCTCATAATAATGTTTTATTATGTGCTTAGTGCTCACTTTTAACCATGCTAGAGACCTTATGCCTATGGCTACTTTAGAAAGTCTGTATTCATAATGAATATTTCAATATGTATATAGAATTCAATCTAATAATGCTTTTTACTATTCTAAAAAATTCAAGAATTACCAAAGTAGACAAATCCAGTACATATAACTATTATTAGAGAAGGGTAAATGATATTTGAATTGGGAAGTTTTACATACCTCAAAGTCTCATAGACCTGCTCTTGGTAAACCCAAAGTCAAGTCATGAAATGTAATTAAGTCTCTCACTCTTGCTTTCAGAATGAGGACAGGCATAGGATTAATAGGTTAAAGTTTAAAATGTAAAACTACAGAACACTTCCATTGAAATGTTATATAGGCTACCACCCAGACACTCAAATCACAGCTCCAATGCCAGAATTTCTTGATGGTTAATTGGAGTTTTCAATGGACCAGTGTGTCTTTATTGCTGGATTTCAAGCATGTAGTGTGTCTATTGGGAAAGAACTTCATGTATTAGAGCACTGACATTAGGTCTATAAGCTTGGGAAATCACTCAAAATTATCTGAATCTCACAGACTACAGCCACAAATAAAAAATCTGTTCTATTAATCTCTTCCATTAAAGAGTATAAGATCGTTTATTGGGTTTCTACTTCATTTTCTTACAATAACAGCATGATAAAATATGAAGCATTGATTATTATTATCTATGACAATTTTACTTTACATACTGCTACCAGTCTCTAATAAAGAACAAAGGCTAGATATAAACACATGATGTTTTACAAAAATCTGGAAAAACAGTTTGACTACAAGACTTTTTCTGTCTTTTTAAATTTCATGATTGGCACTGTGGCTTATACCTACTATCCTTAATATGTGGGGACTGGATGGTTCAAAGACTGCACAGGTAGAAAATTTCTTTATAGTTCACAATAACCATTTGAATGCTAGGTTGTAGTTGTGACTAAGTGGTAGACTGCAAGAGGAGGCAAAAGCAAGCACTTAATTTCAATCCTGTGCTTTGGCAAAAGAAGAAGAAGAAGAAGAAGAAGAAGAAGAAGAAGAAGAAGAAGAAGAAGAAGAAGAAGAAGAAGAAGAAGAAGAAGAAGAAGAAGAAGAAGAAATAGGAGGAGGAGGAGGAGGAGGAGGAGGAGGAGGAGGAGGAGGAGGAGGAGGAGGAGGAGGAGGAGGAAGAGAAGTGGAAAAAGTGCAGCTTGCTAAAATCACAAGACACAGTTACTGAAACCCCTTTGTTACCCACTTAAAGTAATATGTTGATTTTTGTTAATTTGCTACATTGATGTTGAAATGAGATTCTTGAGCATATTATTTTGATGCTGTTATATTTTGTTTCTGAAATGAGGGTTCTCTGTATTTGTTCACATAGACTGGATCTCATCAATCTCTTTGCCCTGCTTCCTAAATGGCTGGGAATATAGACATGACACATTGTGTGGTCATAAATTGCATATTTTCTACCAGAGGATTTATGTTCTGATTTTCTGATTAATGAAACACTCAAGAAAACTGGTAATATTTTTATGAAGGAAAGTATTCTAAAACATCATAGATAATGCAAAGATCTTAAAAATTGGAAAATACTCTATTTTTTTCAAAACATGGAAATTTGCTTACTGATAAAAATAACTTGTAAGAAACAGAATTGAAAGATACACCTGGAAATTTTACAAAATGTATCCTACCATACAATAAAGTATACAACTTTCATGTGTTGCTTAGTTTTTAATATTCAGGAATATTGTTAAATAGGCAGTATAATAAAATCTTTCAAATTGAAAGAATTAGGAGCTAGAAAAGTCAGGTACAAATTCCAAATTTTCAATCTGTGTTATTTTGGAATATTATCTCATATTCACTACATTGCAATTTCCTCATCATTAATTATGCATTTAAGTTTGACTTTTTCTATGCTTCTTTCATTGATGCTAAACTCATCACCCTATTTTTTTCTTCTAAAAGAGGGATTTAATATGTTGACACCTAGTGTTCATAGGGAATCTAGTGTCTGCTAAGTAATAATCATTTAAGATATTAATTATTAATTCCCATAAAATTTTATTACCTATATTTGGGTAGGAAAATATAAAATACATTTAAAGATATTATGACTTGAAAGTATTTTCAAGAGGCCTTTTACAGACAAGAACTGAAGTGTAGAAATGATGATTTTAATTGATCATCAATTAAAAATATTGGTGGACTTGTTAAGGAATAGATAGTGGTTGGATAAATAACACAGTTAAATCATCAGCCTTTTTTTTCTTTTGAGAAACTTGTCTTGGGGCCTGGAGTTTGGCCTAGTGGGAGAATGTTGCCTAGCATGCACAAAGACCCGGGTTCCATTCCTTGGTACCACATACTTAGAAAAAGCCTTAAGTGGTGCTGAGGCTCAAGTAGTAGAGTTCTAGCCTTGAGAAAAATCCAAGGACAGTCCTCTGGATGAGCTTAAGCCCAGGAGTGGCAAAAAAAAAAGAAGAAGAAGAAGAAGAAGAAGCTTGTCTTTCATGACTCATTCCTCTACTGAAATCTCATACTTATGCTTGAATTTATAATGTGGCCTAGAGAAATGTATAACTTGTTTTGTTTTCTGTGGTTGGCTTTCTAATATCCTTCGAGAAAATAAATGATAATGGAAAGAACTATTTCACAAAGTTCTAGTTTCTCAATAGCTTTGTCTTCTGTGACATGCACCTCTGTCTGGGTCATCTCAGTAGTGGTATCTCCTCCCCATTATGGACAATATTGGTGCCTGCAGACAAAAGACACCTTGGTTTCCTTTGAAAGCCCTGTTAAATATTTGTCCATCAGTGATGCGTATGTGTGTGTGTGTGTGTGTGTGTGTGTGTGTGTGTGTGTGTGTGTGTGTATGACAGAGGGGGGGGGCAGCAGTGGGTTTAGGAAATCAACAACCCAGCAGAAAAGAATTAACTGTAAGAAATCAACAGGATTGACTATTAGAACTAGGAAGGGAGCTTTTAGAAGGAGCCATAGTCAATAGTTTAATTAATAAATGTTAAGAGAAATACTAACTGTAGATAATGAAAAGGTAGTTTGTCATCTTCATGTTTGTGTTTGTTGTTCAAATAGTTTCATCCAGTAAAAGCTGTTTTGTCTCACATTCCTGCCTTGTTTCCTGATGAAATAAAAGAAGTGTTGGATACTTGTGAAGCTTGTACAAAAATATCATACCTTCTGTGAAAATGATTGGTAATCTGTAGACTTACTACCTGGGACTCACTACCTGTGTTGGAGGGGGGGGGAATGTATGTTTTGCAAAATAAATCTGACCTTTCAAGTTCCAGGCATATAATCTTAGCTATTCAGCTGACTGAGACTTGCAATTTGAAACCATTCCCTGGCAGGAAAATCTGTGAGACTCTTACCTCTAATAAGCTACTCAGAAAAGGCCAGAAGTGGCAATGTGCTTAAGTAATAGATCCAAAGCCTTGAGCACAGAGGATCAGGGAGAGCACCCAGACCCAGAGATAAGCACCAGGAATGACAAAAACAAAACAAAGCAAGCAAGCAAACAAAACTGTCCTTATGTCACTAGAGAATGTCAATGCTCACTTGGTTATTATGTATGGTCAGCAATATTCAAGCATATTATCATTAAATTTTCATAGTCAGGTGTTGGGGTCCTTCTTGGATGTCTAGGAGGGAGGTAAGATGGCCATGGAGCCCACGAATAATTGCGGGAACGCAGACTCCAGAGACCAGACTCTCAGTGCAGATCTAACTTTATTTTACAAAACGTGCTCGCTAAATACAGATCAAGAGGTGGCTGCCACATCATCAAATAGGGACATCCCTGAATGTGACTATCAGCCAATGGTTTCCTGAGACACACCCCACTTGCTCCAGACGGGTGGGGCCAGGTGGCCCTCTGACTGCTTGTGTCACTATGTACATGCCGAAGCACAGGCAGCAAGCAGCAGGGTTTCTATGGCTACCCCCACAGTCAGGGTTGTCTGATTCGTGACAATCCATGATGGCAACTGACTTGCAGTCCCCAACGGGACCATCCTATTTAGTTCAAATCAAGGGACAGTAACAGTGAATTGAAGAAATAGTCTTAAAACTCTTTGGACTGGTAAACAATCCAACATTGTTAACAAATAGGAATTGATACTAATTTAAACTCAAATTAAAAGACAAAAAGTAGAAAAAATATAGATGTAACCTCCAACTCCTAGAATGAGAGCCCATTTTACAGACCTTAGGTTCCATTTTTATAATTTACCACTATTGCACCATTTAATGCCCAATGGAGCCTCTGATAATAAACCTTTTCTAAAATATTGGCTTGGAGTTCTTTGCTGAGACAGATATTTCAAATCACTGCAACTTACAATGAAAAAAAAAAACTGACAAGGGGTGGTGTTGGCAACATGCACAGTGGAGAGAGCTGTTCGTACCTTCCACAATCAAACTGCTCCAAGTAAGGGCAAAGCAAACATAACCCGGTAACAATTCTCACTGACAAACACAATCCTCAGTGTACAACACTGGCCCTGTGTATTGGCTGGTCACCAAGAAGCCTGGAAACAATATCCAGGAAAACACTTAATCAAAGTAGAACAGGCCAGAAGATGAAGAATCGCTAACAATGTGGCATTAGACTGGAACTGTGCACATCTACCCACCATTCTGTTGAAGATTTGAAAATAGAACTGGGAAACTGTGCCAGTTGACTGAAGTGGAATTCAAGGTCAGTTCCCTCATTTTGTCTATTAAGACTTCATACTCAGTGGAATTTCCTACATCCAAGTTTATGGAGGAATAAAAAGAAGCATAATTAATACAAAAAAGAAAAGGTATGTGAAATGAGCAAAATGAAAACTGTTAGGAAAAACAGAAAACACATATTAAGTAATAGCTAAGGTTATAAAAAGTACAGATGAGTAAATACAATGAAGAGGGTAAACTTAAGCTTACTAAACTGTTACTCTAAGTCTATGAAAAGTGTATTTGTCATGAAACAAATAATTTAAGAATGAGTATCTCATTAATATACAATTCACAAAATAGGAATTTATTATCTCACTCATAACCAAAGGGGTTATACAATTCTACTGAGAAAATGTGTTTATATGATGTTAAGGAAAATTTTTAAATGAAATTGAACAAAATATGAAAAATTCAACATTTTATGGATTATTAGTGTAATGATACTGCACAGTCACATTTATTTGGATGATTGTGACATAGTACTCTAAATCTCTCCATGAACATTTTTTTGAAATCAATATTTCCCATTAGATCTTTCAATCTGGACAGAAAATAGAGGGATGGATGAAAGATAGATGTGGGGAATGTCACATTAGGAAAATGGGCCGACCTGCCTGTCACCTCCTTGGGAGGTTTGGCTGTGGTTTGTGATGTAAAATAGGCTGCCCTAACTGACCGCACCTTCCTCCCCTTGCCCAGCCCACCTGTATGCTGATAGACTCCTGCATCTTACTTTAGCCCCTTGCACTTCCAGAATAAACGAGTCTTGGTATGACAGTGTCCCTGGCGCCTCTGTGTCTTCCCTCTGGAGAGGGAGGGCTGGGTGAAGGCGACCAGTCGGCCCTAACCTTTCTCTGCCTGTCTTAGTCAGGGCGTGTTCTCCTTGTACCTCTTGCGGGTCAAGAGGCAAGAAGCTAAAAACCCCGACAGATAGATACATGCATACATAGATACATAGATAGATATGTAGATGCACAATTATAGATATATTTTATGCAATATATTTTATCTAATAATATGTGGAATTGTTGATAATTTGAAATTTTGATACAGTGACCAAGAAATTTAATTCTTAATATTTAACTCTTTTATTTCAGGGGATTGAATCCAGGTAACTGTTTATGATAGGTAAATAGATTGTCATTTATATTATGTTCCCAGTCATTTCTCTGTTGCCTTTGCTGCAGTCAGCTTTCATTTGTAATCCACCTGTACAGGTTAATTACCTGAGATTTCAGCTCCTTAACAGGGACATTTCTAATTTTATATTTTAATAAACCACATTTGAATTCTCAAAGAGCATGAATGTCTCTTGATACTATATTTGGTAAATAAAAACAATAGGCAAACAATAAACAGGAAAGTATTTGTTGAATCAATTGCATAGATAAAATAATTGAGTATAGATATTTATGAATACAAGTAAATGAATGGGCTAAATAGATACATATTAAATTTGAGTTCAGATTCCAGAACTGTAGCTCATACCTGTAGCTTCTCAGGAAACTGAGAACTGAGGATTACATTTCTAAGCTAGCCTGGGCAGGAAAGACCACAGGACTCTGATCTCCAATTAATCACCTGAAAACTAGAAGTAGTGTTGTGGCTCAAAGTGGTCAAGTGCTAACTAGCCCTGAACAGAAAAGCTCAGGAAGATCCCTGGGCCCTGACTTCAAGACCCTCAAACAGCAACAACAAAAGAAAAATGTGTGAGTTGAAATATAATATTTAAGTACCATAAGTTGAAAACAAAAATGAATTACAAAATAATATCAATTCTAATTTTTGTGTATACTGTATGTACATAAGCATCTATGAACATGCTTCATATATGTGAATATATAGAGATACACACACTTATACATATGTGACTAACAGATGACATATATGTCATTAGTGCAAAATACATAGAACTACCAAAATTTTCAATTTCCAAAAATTGATTTTAGATAATGGAATCAAGTTTTGTTATTTTGTTTTAAAATTTAAATATCAGTTTGATTATTTTTATTTAAAGTCAGTATTAGCATCAGTTAATTGTACAAAAGAATTTCACTGTAACTACAACAAACATGAATGTAATGCATTTTAATCAGCTTTCACTCCTTTATATTACTCTCTTATAAGGCCCTTACAAGAGTTTTTCTGGATTCCATTTGTCAGTTTTCATGCATATATGATGTACTAGCATATTTTCCTACTACCTTTCCCTTAAACTTTCCTCTTCCTTCACCCATTGTTCCACATATTTTAGATCTGGATTAGCACATGAGTAAAAATCTGTATTTATCTTTCTGAGTTTGAATATCTTCCTTTAAAATTATATTTAATTTGGCTCTTTAATATTAATTGTAAAATTTTTAAATGAAATATAACATAGTCACTAATACATAACCAGATATTTAGCACTGAGGATCATATCAGGGGCTTTGCATGCTAACCAATAGTACTGAGCTATAGTCCCATTGTAGCTTGTGTTTAAAAGAAAGCAAGACTCAGACATCAAAATTTAATTCAACAAAAAGTAACACACAATAAATGACAGCAGTTGTAACTGATATAGATGAAAGGATTAATGGAGTAAAACCTAAAAGGAGAAAATCAATGTGTGGTTAAAAAGGGGAAAATCAATCTGTGGTTGCTTTTAAACTAGAAAATACATGAAAGAGAAAAAGTAGTAAAAAACATTAAGAATGGCAAATTTGAAAAGCAAAGGACATTCATATAATTGTCATAAATATACAAACCAAGGATAGCAACGTGAGAATTGCATCACTGGCCCACTGCTCAAATAAATTTCTTGAATTAAGAGTTTAGACCTTTCTGACCACAAGTTTCCAACCTCTAAAATCTGAAAAATAAGAAAAGAAAAAAGTGCACAATTCCCAAATTTGCCAAATTTTAAATCAGAATAAATGATCGGAAATCTCCTTTAGAGGATATTTTTGAGGGTTCTTAAGAATGTTTTTCAGTTCTTACTAGGGATAAAAGAAATCAGACCATGGATAGAAGTGTAGTCTCTTTTGGATTTGTGAAGTGTACTAATAGCTGAAGGACAAAGCAGAAATGTTTGTAGAGATATGTGAGTAACGATTTTAAACTGGAAATTTGTCTGTGAGCAAATAGTATCGCTCTTTAATACTACAATAGGCCACCTGGGCTAACCTGTTTTCTCACTCAGGTACATGGCTTCCTCAACAAAACAATACTTACAGTGAGTAACTCCAATTATAATCTAAATTATAAGTATATTAGAGCAAGTCCCACAACCTCTACCAATTTGATTAAGAATAAAAGCAAACATTTTCCTGATTGGTTGATTGTTTCATCAATTATCAGATAATTTGATTTAAAAAAAAACTTATTAGAACTTATACCTCATAGATGTCAGAAGAGTTTTTTTTTCTTTTTTTGCCAGTCCTAGAGCTTGAACTCAGGGCCTGAGCACTGTCCTTGGGCTTTCCTCAAGGCTAGAGCTCTACCACTTGAGCCACAGCACCACTTCCGGCTTTTTTTCTATGTACCAAGGAATTGAACTCCGGTCTTGGTGCATTCTAAGCAAACACTCTACCTCTAGGCCAAATTCTCGGCCCTCGGAAAATTTTATCACGACATTTCTCTATGTTCTGTACACTAAAAATAAGCAGTGCATTTTTATATCAATATATATTTTTCAGCTATTCAAATTAGGAAATATGATAGAGAAATGCTACAGATCATGTGTAAGTACATTAAATCCAAAGTTGATTTTGAGCAAATTACCAACAAAAGTGATGTTTTTAAAGTTGTCTAATACAGCTAGAATTCTTTATCCTACAGCGATTTCTGTATAACGTAATACTTACAACAATTATATTATTTTTCTTTGCTTTTCAAATTTGCCATCCTTAATGTTAAAATGGGTTACTCAGTTTGAGGTCCTTCACTGGCCTTCCCCAGTGATGATGACAAAACTCTTTTGAAATGACCTGAGATGTTCATTCTCCAGGACTGCTAAGGGTTGATGCTGATTCGGCCTGGCAGCCACTGGCTGTTCTACCAGCTGGCACCCTCCTGGACATGACTAATTTCACTAAAAGTGGTCTGGCAACAGACTTTTACTTTCCGGAAGCTGTCACTTTTGACAATTTGAGTTTCTTCCTAGTTGACATCATTGGTAAACATCAGTTTTAATGTAAGTCTTGTGAGTTACTTACCACATGACCTCTAAATTCTAACACAGTCCAATTAATTCTTTTGCAATTATTCATGAGGAAATAAAGAACATGAAATGGAATTCCGTTTTCTCCTCAGTTTGAAACTTTACCCAACATTAGTAGAAAAGTTCTATTATTAAAACTATGGGATATATAAATATATGCCACAAATTAAAAATGTATTCAAAAGACTAATACTACTTTTACACCTGGATTCCTTGAATAATTAAAATTTGTTAACTTTATTCATTTCAATCTGATGAAATAACTGTAATAATCTCTGTTTCTTATGACCATGTTGAACTAACAGGGGATATCATTCCTGCTTCTCTCTAGAAAACATAGGAAAAGGGGCCAGGAGTTTGGCCTAGTGGTAGAGTGCTTGCTTAGCATGCATGAAGACCCGGGTTCGATTCCTCGGTACCACATACATAGAAAAAAGCCAGAAGTGGTGCTGAGGCTCAAGTGATAGAGCTCTAGCCTTGAGAAAGTCCAAGGACAGTGCTCAGGCCCTGAGCCCAAGCCCAGGACTGGCAAAAAAAAAAAACCATAGGAAAAATATAAAATACTTATGAAAACTTCTTACCTTTACTCTAAATTTGTAACATGATTATTTAATGATGGCTGTCCTAATCAAGCAAATATTCATAAAATTATTTATGACTTGAGAAATTAATCTCATTAATAAAACCCATATAGCAAAAATGTCTTAAAATTTCATATTGTCATGCATTACTGAAATACTGTGTAAAGTTAAGGGCTTAATGGTCTTTATATTGATTTGAAACTTTGCAATATATAATAAATGAGAGACTTAGAAAGTATTTGTAAAAGACTTTAGTTGTAGCTAACATAATCTGAAAAATGGTTTTGATAAATGATAAGAAGGTATAACAAAACAATTAAAAGCACTTTTCCATTTTGCATCTGTCCTTTGGAACATTTTCACATACCCTACCATATAGCAATTATTTTCTATGTTTTTTATGCTGCATTCCAGAGTTTGCCTATTGAGTGATAATCATTTTTCCATATATTTTTATTGTAGTTAATAGAAGTGTTACAATATATTCACCAGAGAAAAGATGCATTACTTTGATACCTTTCTCATGTCTACGTCCCCATTTCCCTACCCATGCCCCTCAAATTTTTCCCCCCTTCCCTATCCAATTTCAAATAACCTAATACCTATATATCCCATATGTCCCATACCAAGGTGAAATACTGTAACAATATGAGATAACCAAGGGACAGCAAAAAAGATGAGAGATAACATAGTACTTTAAGGACAAAAATCACTTGTTATATGGCTTTTGTGTCTATATCCTGGAGGTCCATTCATTTCGCATCATAATATAGGCAGATTTTGTGCTATTGTAAATCTCTGCTAGGAGAGCCCAAGATTTCTACTTATTATGACAAATGAGGGAACCACTGAGCCTATGTTCCTTTGAGTCTGCCTTCATTGACTTAGTAAGATTTTTTCTAACTCTTTCCATTTCCTAACAAATTGGGCAATGCCATTCTTTCTGACATCAGCATAGAATTCCTTTGTGTATAAATACCACATCCTCTTGATCCACTCATACATAGTGCTGCAATGAACATCATTGTGCTAGCGGATTTAGTATGTCCCTGTTTCTGGACGATTGCCAAGGAGTGGAATTGCTGGGTCATAGCGGAGATCTATGTTTAGTCTTTCGAGTAATTACCATACTGCTTTTTAGAGTGGTTGAACGAGTTTGCACTCCCATCAACAGTATAGTAGTGATCCCTCCTGACCACACCCCCTCCAGCATCTGTTGTTATTAAATTTCTTGATCCTGGCCATTCTAACTGGAGTGAGGTGGAATCTTAGAGTTATTTGGATTTGCATTTCTGTTGTGGCCAGAGATGTCCAGCATTTCTTCATGTGTCTATAGGCCATTCTTATGTCTCCTTCAGAGAAGGCTCTCTTTAAGTCTTTGGCCCATCTTTAAAACTGATGGTTGTTTCTTTGGAGATTAGTTTGGGAGTGATTCAATTTTCTGAGCTGCTGGTATATTTTCCCCTTGTATGGTTAGTGAATATCTTCTCCCACTCTGTAGACTTTCTAGTTCATTTGCAAGCTATGAGCTTTGCCTTACAGAAGCTCTGCAGTTTAACTCAGTCCCACTTATCCAGCCTTTCTCTGATTTGTTTATTTTTCCTTATTAAGAAAGTTTTGACCTGGCCAAGGAGACATAGTGTATCTTCTTATAAAGTTTTCAGTGTATCTACTTTACCTCGAGGTCTTTGATCCATTTGGAGTTAATCCTGGTGCAGGGTGACAAAGAAGGATCCAACTTTAGTTTTCTGCAAGTACTTAACCATTTCTGCCAGCACCACTTGTTGAACAGGCTGTCTTTCTTCCATTCTATTTTTTTGAACCCTTATCAAAGATTAGGTAGCCATAGGTCTGTGGGTTAATATCTGGGTCCTCAGTTCTATTCCATTGGTCTTCAGGCCTGTTCTTATGCCAGAACCAAACTGTTTTCGTCACTATAGCTCTGTAATAGAGTCATCAAGTTTGGTATTGAAATTCCTCCTGTGCTGTTCTTTCTGCTAAGAAGTGTTTTTGCTACATGGGGTCTTTTATATGAGAAAAATAAATTAATTAATACATAAATAGCACATCTTGTTGAACCACTCATCAACTGAGGGAGTGATTCAATTTTTGAACTGTTGATATAATTTAGATATGAGGCCTTTGTCCGTTGTATGTTTATTGAAGGTCTTCTCCCACTTTGTAGGCTTTCTAGTTAATTTTCTAATTATTTCCTTTGCCTTATAGAAACTCTGCAGTTTAATGCAGTCCCACTTTCCCAGACCTTCTCTGATTTTTTGTGTTTCTTGGTCCTTATTAAGAATGTTTCGACCTGTGCCAAGGAGACCTAGTGTGTCTCCTATTCTTTCTTGTAAAGTTTTCAATGTATCTGCTTTTACCTCGAGGTCTTTGATCCATTTGGAGTTAATCCTGGTTCAGGGTGACAAAGAAGGAACCAACTTTAGTTTTCTTCAGGTGTTTAATCAGTTCTGCCATAGTGTTTATCATTTTATCTCCAATTTCCAATACAACAATGACCATGTTTCTTGGATCAACATGAATAAACATCTAAATATATTGTATACATAAATTTCAACAAACTTGACCAAACGGGGCTGCCTATATTTGCTTGTTTGTATACCTTGACTATGTTAATATACATCTGTGTTGTGCTGTTTTTAAATCTATATTCTTACAACAATACTTCGGTACTGTTTGATATATTTCTAATTATTGCTTCTAACTCCTGCATAATATTGTATACAAGAATCCATAATATTTTTCTTTTTATTATATTCATAATGTATACATTCCAATATTGAATTGCTCAAAATATTTTAGTTTGCAAATAGGGGCATTATTTTCTACCTTACTAAATCCTCATAAGTGATAGAATAATTGCCATTTATTTTGTCCTTTTTCTTTGTTCCTTAATATTCATATTTAAACTTCAAAATTCAACTAATCTGAAGACTTTACTAAATCATTTCAATTTATATGTTTCACGGTTTTTGAAATTGTCTTCTCAGTTTTGTTATTTATAACTTTCCTCATTTTGCATAGGTGTTTTTAGCTTTTTGAGCTTCCTTTGTTATAGTTTCTTCTACAAAAGGACTGTTAAACATTAACTGTATGATTTCATTATTATGGATATTCTAATCACATGTGTTTTTCAATTTAAAATATTGCAGGTTGTCAAATGAACTGTGCCATTCATCAATTCTGAAATCAATGGCCTTTTATTATAGTAATAATTATGATTAGTATAAAATGATATCTATTGCTTTTCATCATCTAGATTGAAATTATAAAATAGTACAAAAAACTTTGTAATCCATGAGGTATAAAAATATTTCAATATAACTGTTTAATTTTTACTTTCATTTTGGTCATTCTTCCACTGTTCGAATACATACTTTGTTTGGAATCACAGGATCATTTCAACTTTAGTCTTTATTTCATGTCTATTTTCATGAGAAAAGAAAGCACAAGGTGTGTTTCTCATATACATTTGGGAAAAGTTGGTCAACTATTAAAACTCACCTAGAATTCTATGCAGCTGTCAAAAGGAAAGAAATTGCATAGTGCCATATTTTAAATATAATCTACTTTCTTTTTAATTTTTTCATATATTTTTATTGTAATTAATAGAAGGGTTACATTATATTTGCCAGATAGAAGGTGCATTAATTCACATACATTGATACCCTTTTCCATGTCTTGTTCCCCATTTCCTTCCCCCCAACCCCCACTCCTCATCTTGTTTCCCCCCTTCCCTATCCAATTTCAAATAACCAAATACAAATATATCCAATATATCAGATAACAAAGTGAGATAATGTAACAATATGAGATAACCAAGGGACAGCAAAAGAGATGAGAGATAACATAGTACATTAAAGACAATAATTTCTCATTATATGGCTTTTGTTTCTACATCCTGGAGGTCCTTTCATTTAGCGTCATTCTATATGGCCTTAAGAATCTAGGTTGTGGGCTATTGTAAGTATCTGCTAGGAAAGCCCAAGGTTTCTACTGATTATGACAAATGAGGGAAACCATTGAGCCTATGTTCCTTTGAGTCTGGCTTACTTTACATAATATGATTTTTTCCAAGTCTTTCCATTTCCTTACAAATGGGGTGATGTCATTCTTTCTGACAGCAGCATAGAATTCCATTGTGTACAAATACCACATCTTGTTGATCCACTCATCAACTGAGGGACATCTGGGTTAGTTCCATATCTTTGCTATGGTGAATAGTGCTGCAATGAACATTGTTGTGCTACTGGATTTAGTGTGTCCTTGTTTCTGGACAGTTGGGTAAATGCCATGTAGTGGAATTGCTGGGTCATAGAGGAAGTCTATGTTTAGTTCTTTTGAGGAACTGCCATACTGCTTTCCATAGTGGTTGAAAGAGTTTGCACTCCCACCAAAAGTGTAGTAGTGATCCCTCCTCTAGTTTCATTCTGTTGTCCTTTAGATTATTTTGATTACTAAAAAAGGACACAGCAGTTGAGAAAATTTATTAATGGTTGTCACACTATATTGTATTTAGTATTTTTTATTAAAGAATTTGTTAACATTGATTTTTACATCATATTTCAAATGTCATGTTTAACAAACAAGTATTCAAGAGGGGAATCTCTTTATACATCGCTGGCACTTAGTTTTTAGAACATAATTAAAATTAGGCTGAGGGTTTGTAAGTCATATATGCATATTAATGTATGTAATAAAATATTATGTCTAAGGATTCATATGTATTCATGTCTATGCAGTTGTGTTTGGTTTTCCAATACCATGTTCATAGCTTTGGGTACTCAAATATTGAGTCCTCGCTCTTGGATCTAATAGGCACATATTAAGGATAACATGCCTGTGTTCCTTTGATCTTGACTTGTCTCACTCAACATGATTCACTCTAGATTCATTCACTTCCCTGCTAATGCCATTATTTTACCTTGTATGTTGGCTATGTAGAATTCCAATATATATATATATATATATATATATATTTATATAACATTATCACATTTTCTGTATCCACTCATCTGCAGTAGGGCATCTGGATTGTTTCCATCACCTGGCTATTGTGAATAGTGCAGAGATGAACATAGCTGAGCAGGTGTCCTTATAATATCCTGGATCATGATGTTCAGGATAGATGTCCAGAAGTGGTATGGCGGGATCATAGGGAAGGTGTATTTTCACTTCTTTAAGAAACCTCCACACTGCTTTCCAGAGTGGCTGAACTAGTCTACATTCCCAGTGTAGTAGGGTTCCTTTTTCTCCACAACCCCGCCAGCAACTGTCATTGTCTGAGTTCAAAATCTTGGCCATTCTAATTGGGGTAAGGTTGTTTTTATTTGCATTTCCTTTATGACCATGGATGATGAGCATTTTCTCATATTCTTTTCTGCCATTTTAAACTCTTTTTTGATAAGTCTTTTAGTTCCCTTGCCCATTTAATGATTGGTTTGTTCAGTTTGGAGGGATCAGTTTCTTTACTTCCATGTAGATACTGGATATTAAGCATTTGATGTATTATTGGTAAATATCTTTTCCCTGTTGGTTGGCTGTCTTTCTACTTTAGTAGCTATGCTTTTATCTGTGCAAAAACTTTTTATTTTTAGGTAGTCCCACTTAGAGAGTCTCTCTCCAATTTGTTGTGACCCTGGGATTCTGTTCAGGAAGCTTTTGCTTCTGCCGATGGGTTCCAGTGTCTCTTCAACTCTATTGAGTAGCAGTTTCAAAGTTTCTAGTCTGATATTGAGGTCTTTCATCCATTCTGAGGTAATGCTTCTGCATGGTGAAAAGCTAGGGTCAATTTTTAGTTTTGTGCACATTGCTGTCAGTTTTGCTAGCATCGATAATAGAATAGACTGGTTTGTTCCACTGTATATCTTTGGCCCCTTTGTCAAATACAAGTTGACTATAGGTATGTGGTTCTATTTCTGAATCTTCTATTCTGTTCCATTGATCTTCTGGTCTCTTTTTATGCAAATACCATGTGGTTTTTGTTCTTATGGCTCTATAGTAGAGTTTGAAGTCTGGGATTGTAATACCACCTGTAATTATTTTGGCTATTCTAGGTCTTTTCTTGTTCCTTATGAACCTTTGGATTGTATCTTCTATTTCATTAAAGAATTTCTTTGTGATTTTAATGGGGATTGCATTGAATTTGTATATGAATTATGGAAGTATGGCCATTTTCACTATATTGGTTCTCCCGACCCATAAGCATGGCATGTCTCTCCATTTCCTGGTGTCCTCTTTAATTTCTTTCATTAGGCCTTTATAGTTTTCATTAAATAATTCCTTTACATCTTTGGTTAAGGTAATTCCTAATTATTTTATTCTTTTTGGGATTATTGCAAATGGGATCATTTTCTTGATTTGGCTTCTATTTATGGATTGTTGGAATACAAGAAGGCTACTGACTTTTGCAGGTTAATTTTGTATCCTGCCACTTTGCTAAAGTGGTTTATCACACTATATTATTTATAGATGAATGATCAAAAGAAAAGTCTATACAAGCTTAATACTGATGCGACAAAACTCCTTTAGCCCATCTGTTGTTTGTAGACTCGTCAATAGCAGAATCCAGGTATAAGATGAGTAAACATATTTCTCTTCAAGAGATCGTTTTTCCCAGGAATGAATTGACTCAAGATGCCATAGAGCTTTTATATCAATATGCACTCTATACACTTTTGGCTAATAAATTGCTATTTCTTCCCTAAGATTTCAGACATTTTTAGTTTTCAAAGAAAGCATACAATTAAAGGGTATCATTAAGAATAAGACAAATTAAAACTATATAAACCAGCTTATTAAAATAACAACTTCTTTCCTCAGTATGTGTTATGATTGCTGAAAATGTTGGCTTAATTTTCAGGACTCTGAAAAATGACTTTGATTGTGTAAGATAGATTTTTATTTCCTTTTTGATATTTTCTTTCTTTTGACCTGCCATAGGATTTGAAAATGTGTTAAGTAGTATCAACGTTTTTATGTTTTTGTTTTTGTTTTTTGGGGTTTTTTTGCCAGTCCTGGGCATGGGCTCAGGGCCTGAGCACTGTCCCTGGATTTTCTCAAGGCTAGAGCTCTACCACTTGAGCCTCAGCACCATTTCTGGCTTTTTGCTATGTATGTGGTACCAAGGAATCGAACCCAGTTCTTTGTGCATGCTAGGCAATCACTCTACATTAGGCCAAACTCCCGGCCCCAGTATCAACATTTTTTTATATATGTCATTGTTTCTGCTTTTACCATTACTACTATTCTATATTCTATGGGGCATATGAATACTCCCCAAACAAATATCTGTCATAATTTTTACTCCTTAACTATTTATGCTTTCAACTTGCTTATTTATAATATATTTTAATTTGCCATACATACTTTCTCTTTAAAAGCATATTCCTTATATTTTACTACTTCTGTGAAGCATAAATTTAGTCACAGCCAGTACAAGCACCCACATATTACTGATTCCAGTTTTCTCTGAAAAATCATAAAATGAATTTCTTATTTTCAGTCATATTATATTTTTGTATTACAACCTGTTTATTGCATATATTCACATTTCAATTTCTCTTTGATTAAGAATATTTTAAGATATCAACCCAAACTAGCAAAGACAGGAATTTACTGTAACAATTAGGTACTCACAGATGAAAGATGCAGGTCAAGGATCAGAAATATGTATAAGCCAGCAGTGGATCAACTGGGAAAAGACAAAGAATAGGTATGAAATACGAGATTAGAAGCCCTATGGTTAATCGAAACCCTCTCTTACTTACTAGTTCTCATCATTTATGAGTTTTGGTTTCTGGCTTCAACACAATTTTGAAAACATATTCAGTTAATCACTTTCATGAAATAATTATTCGGTAAGTATAGATGACTTACTGTAATTAATGATTTTTACTGAAGCTATTAAATGTTTGCACATATATTACATTCAATATTTCACTGATTGTAGTTCTGTTATTCTACAGAACATAGTGTAAGAAAATGAGGAGATGGAAAACAAAGGACATCTCTCCTCTTTGAATAGATTGAAGAATGTTTGGAATTTTATTAATCATTCTTGACTCTCTTTTATCATAATAAGATTATTCCTATTATGTTATTTTCCCTCTTCTCTACATTTCCCCTTCCTTCTAAGTGATTGTGTTTTCATAAGAATTGCATCTAAATGATTCTCTTCTTTAAGTTTGGATATCCTAATTAATTTAATAATTTTTCTGGTCATCAAGATGACAAGTTTTAGTGGACATTTATGTTTTTTCTCCCCATTGACTCTGTTCTGTTCATCACATGACACTCTCACTAAGTTACAGCAAACTTCTGTTTCAATACCAGATCCTACAAAATTCTCCAGAGAAGCATCCAGGAGTCTAAGCAACTTTGTCAATCATATTTGTCTCATAATTAACAAGTAGGGGGAGATTTCCTCCACATGAACACTCAGTGCCAGCCTGCATTTCCTTCCTGATTCACTGAAGTGTTAATAGGACAGCCTATTTCCCAGAGTTTCTTGCCTCAGTTTGGATTTTCAATGAAGCCACACTGTTCATCTCCTTCTACTTTTCCTGTCTCTTCCTTCCTACTCCCTGCTTCATTCTGTTCATGTGGTAATCCATATTGTGGATTGTTCACTAACTTAGCAGTGCTGTTAATCTAATAAATTTAGCACTTTATCTCAGTTGTATTTTCAAATATAAACATATTTTATTTTATCTAGTATTTCCTATTTTCATGTGATATGTGCACCACTGTTGCCTTTTCATTAAATTTCCATGAATTCATTAAATTTGTCCATATATCTCTATAGAATGTAGCTCAATGTTTATTTATAATGATGTTGTTTGCTTTCCATTCATTACCTAGGTGTGCAATGCCACATTTTGCACAGGAAAATGGGTACAAAAATGAAAAAAGTCACTTTTCCTGAGACCTGTTCTTCCTTTTTTTAAGGTTGTGTGTGTGTGTGTGTGTGTGTGTGTGTGTGTGTGTGTGTGTGTGTGTGCTTTGTCACTGACCTTGAACTCAGGGCCTGGGTATGGGACTCTCAGTTTTCTGGTGATTAATTGGAGATAAGGACTTTTCTGCCTGCGATGGCTTTGAACCTCCATCCTCAGATCTCAAATTCCAGAGTAGCATTGTTAACAGGAATGAGCCATCAGTGCCTGTCTTTTAACTGTTTTTTTTTTTATTTCCTTTTGGAATTATTCTTTTATACTGGTGATCTAACCCAGGAGGCTGCACTTGCTAGGCAAGCTCTTTCCAACTGAGCTATACCCCATCCATAGTTCAGTTTTCTTTCCTTTTCATTTCAAATCATTTTAAGCAGTTGAAAAAAAGGAGTTGTCACTTAACAAAGCAGTTTATGAATACAATGCATATTTGTCAGTACTCCTTTCAACATTCTCACTTATCCCTCACCTCACTTTTCTTAATTTTGCATGATATGCATTTGCATTTTCTCCTGTTTCTCTTTTTCATTCATCTACTCGTTTCACCTTGAACTCACCCTAAGTGTGAGATCCCTGTCTTAATAAGAAAAATGAGCGAATGAATTGGCAATAAATTCCCTACCAGCTAAAAAGAGCAGAAATCCTGAAACAGCCAACCCTGCTCCATTTAGTAAAAAACAGTTAAAAATTGTGCAGAGCTAAGCAGGAATTTACTAAATCTTGTGATATCATTCAAAGTTCTCCAAATATAATCTGCAATTAGATATTGACCTTAAAGCTATGGTAACAGAGGTAAGAGTTGAGTTAATGTCTGCTAGCCTAACTGCCAAATCCAGCTTCTGGAAAAGCTCGCTTGCTTAAGATAAAATATGCTTAATTTACTTGGTCACTTGTATATGGTTTTTGCCTTTAAAATTTTACCCCCAGTGAAGCTAGATACTGGGAAGCAGTTGTCTTGAGGCTAATAAAGAGATTCCTAGCCTGATTGGCTGAGTGTTGGTATCTACTTTGAAATTCTGGGATATTTTACAGGTACCGATTTTGTAGTGTTTATTTTGAGCTTTGACTTTACCTTTCTAAGGAATTACACTATTTGAGTTCTTCTTTGAATATACCATTTATCAGTAAATACATTTGTATATACTCACATACTATCCAACGTATTAACTTCTAAGTTTATATGCTAATTCTTGCTTTCATTATAATGGACAACATGCAACCTGTCTGGGCCTGATTTACTTAACGTATTTTTTTTCTAGAACTTTCCATTTCTTTATGAATTGAACATTATCATTCTTTCTCCTGGATGAGTAAAATTTCATTGTTTTATATACCACATTTAAAAAAATCCATTCATCCATTCAGGAGCATCTGGTAATTCCTTAATTTTGTATTATTCTTGTCCTATCGCAGGCTTAATTAAAAACAAATTACTTGAAGTTTCAATACATTAGCTATGGTGAATAAGGCTCTATTTTAATATCCTTAGATTGATTTTTCTCCCCCTCTGGCATTTCTGTTTTTTTTTTTTTCCAGGTTTGGGTATTTATTCTCAGGGCTAGCAATTTACCACTTGAGCCACGATGCACCTTGTGGCTTTTTCTGTGGTACCTAGAAATCATGCACAGGGCTACATGCATGCTGGGCAAGCATTATACCATTAGACCATGCTCCCCACCCTCTGTTTGTTCTCACTGGTATAATTACATAATTTATTATTCATGTAATTATCATTTTATTTCTTTGTTTTCTACTGTGAATTAGAGGGCAGTAGTCGTTTTCTTTTGCGAGATTACCTGCCCAGCATCCTTAACATTCTATGCATATTGTATCCATTTAGTCCACCCCCATTTATTAAATTGTCAGAGAAAATTAGTGGACTGAAATGATTAAGGCTAATATTCTAGAGACTTAGAGTCATTTGGTGAATATTCCAGACAACTACCACCATCTAGGAATCATAAAAGGTAACATCATTAGCACTGTGCTTATGGCTCACACCCATAATAATAACTAGTTAAAAGGTTGGCATATGAAGTCAAATAAGTTTCACAATGTCTGAATGTAGACATGGCTCAAAAGGAAAAGTATGAACCAAGTGAAAAAGGACAGTGAGAGAGGACCAGAGTTAAATGTTGGGTACTGTCATTAATTAATTAAATAAGACAATGAAAGTTTTTAATCCCGACACTGCAAAATTTTATGTTCCAAATTGTGCAAGACTAGAAATTTTAAAGTCTGTGCTTTTTCGTGTGTGTGTGTGTGTGTGTGTGTGTGTGTGTGTGTGTCCATGTACCAGTTCTGTGAGTTGAAATAATGCCATTGCCTGGTCTTCTCTATGAAGGCTGTTGCTCTACTACTTGAGTCCCACTGGAAATTTCACTGGTTCATTTAAGATGAATAGCTAGCTATGTCCTGCTTGCCTTCCAACTGTGGTCCTCAAATCTTAGCCAACTCTGTAGGTATAAGTTATCAGTGCCTATCTTAAATTCAAACTTTTCTGTGGATGAGCTATAAAGTTCTTCTAAGGAGGGAAAATAAGTAAGTAGTCAAAAATTATACACAAACTGGTGATTTTTCTATGTTTAAAAATTCTACTATTTAAAAGAAATTTTAAAAAATTCTACTATTTATTACTGTCTTATTAGTTGATATATGTTGTGCTTTACAACTTATTAGGGGTTATCAAGAGGCATATGTGAAGGAATCTGCGTGGAAAGCTATGATCAACAGAGTAATTGAAATAATATGTCCTTTATTTGAAATACTATGGCATAATGGTGGTATTTCATGGGTTAAAAATTCTCCATTGTTTCCCACAAATACGAATCTCTTAATGAGTGGGATTATTTCCTGACTTACTGAAGAGGTTTTAAAATTTTCTTTTAATTTTTTTCCCTAAAATATAAATAAAAAAAGACTAATTATGAGCAGCTTATTTTAAAAATTAGCTGCCCTAGCATGGGAACATGTAAACTCAAGATATGTAAACATTCATAGAAGGCAAATGCTTTGTCATTGAAACACAACCCATGTCTGCCATTACCTGTACCTCGGTCAGAAGTCTCCTGAGGACTCTCTCCACTCTTGTTTGGAATAAAACTATTTCATTGACATTCATTGCTATCTCAGATTCAGTGTCAAGTTTCAATTAAATACCTGGCCTGGGAGACTGTCATAGGACTCATTTCAACCATGGGTAATTTTAAAGATGTTCTGTGGGAGACTGGAAAAGAAAATTCTTCATTTTCTTAGCATTTCAGGAGTGAAATGTTCTTCTCCCTCTGGACCTTTAAGTTTTAAAGGACAAAAAGCTGGCACTAGATTGATTTTTATTACAAGAAACTGCTAAAGGAATCACCCAGCTAGCTAGAAAATAATTATTTGATACAGAATATTATCAGCCAGACTGGCTTTCTGTTTTTGCCAGGTAATTTTTACATTTTACATTTATAAAATTAGATTGTTTATACATTGCAAGATGATTCCAAATGACACACCTACTCTGTCCTCTCTCTTTTTCTCTCTCAACACTGAGCTTTGTAGATGTCAACAGAAGTGTTTGATATCACAGTTTTGATGTATACATATATCTATTATTAAATCTATCCAAAGTTACAAAATTAAAGACATAAAGTTCCTACTAAATTGCTGATGGTATACAAGATGAGAAATATTTATAAAACATTGGGTGCATGAGAAGAAAAATATCCATGTAATTTATTGAAATACTTTTGCCAAAGATAGATGAAAATTATGAGTGTTTCCATCCCCAGCAATTGTGTTTAAAGTTTAATAACTGCACAAACACTGATAATTGCTGGAAGTCTGAACCAGGGCACTGTCCCTCTGCTCTTCAGTACAAGGATAGCACTCTATTATGTTGAGCCACAGCACCACTTCTAGTTATCTGGTGGTTAATTGAAAATAAGAGATTCAAAAAGTTTTTATATCCTCGCTGGCTTTGAAATGAGATCATCAGGACTCAGCCTCTTAACTAGCTAGGATTATAGTTTACATCTATTTCTGGAGCAGAAATTCAGACATTTTAATGTAATGCACCAGGAAAAATGATATGTTCATAACATACAAGGACTTTAATAGAGCAAATAAGCAAATAATGAAATTAAAATGTGAATTTTAATTGAAATACAAAAATAATTAAGGTAGAAATTTAAGAATTTCACTTAAAATTATTCAGTTTATTGTCTTTCTTTGAGGTTATTTTTTAAAGCAACTTTTTGTAATAGATAACAAAAATGTAAATTTCTAATTTTAAAGTAAGAATTAGTCTATTGGCTAACTCTGTTCAATTGTGAATAATGTCATTCTTCAAGGAAATAGAGGAAGCAATCCAAAATTTCATATAGAATAATAAAAGACCCATATAGGAAAAAAGTTATTAGGAGAAAGAACAGCCCTTGATCAATGTCAATATCAAACTTTAGACTCTATTACAGAGCTATAGTAACCAAAACAACCTGGTGCAAGAACAGGACCAGTGGAATAGAACTGAAGACTCAGAACTCAACCCACAGATCTATGGACACCTAGTAATCAATAAAGGAGCAAAAAAATTAGGAAGGAAAGAAGACAGCCTCTTCAACAAATGGTACTGGTACTGGCAGAAATGGTTAAACACCTGTTGAAAACTTCATCCTGCACCACAATTTGTTCCAAATGGATCAAAGACCTTGAGGTAAAGGTAGATACCCCGAAAACATGACAGGAAAGAATAGGAGTTAGACTAGGGCTCCTTGGCATAGGTGGAGGTTGAAATTTTAATAAAGGCTCAGAAACACAATAAATGGGACTTCATTTAAATGCAAGCTTCTGTATGGCAAAGGACATAGCTAGTAGGTTAAATAGAAAGCCCACAGAGTGAGAGAAGATCTTCACCAACCATACAAGACACAGGGGCCTCTTGTCTAAACTATATCTACAGCACAAAAAATTAAACCTCTCAAAGAAACAACCATCCCATTAAAAGGTGGGCTAAAGACTTAGAATTCACTGAAGAGGAAATAAGAATAACCAATAGACTCGTGAAGAAATGCTTGAAATCTCTGGCCATATAAGAAATGCAAATCACAGATCGGCTGAAGATGGCAGAGATCGGCTGAAGATGGTGCAAGTTCAGTGTGAGTCTTTCTGAGATTGTGCCAAGATACCAATTCTAGCATCATAGGGGAAAGTTCACACCCAAAGATCAATCCTAGGTAAGCTTTAGCAGCACAGAGATCTCAGTCAGACAGGAAAAGGGTAGAAAACTGGCCTAAGAAGAGAGCATGGAGCACCTCCAGCTGCTTGGAGCCGCCACTGAGATAAAGCCTCCCTCTAGAATCTGAGCAGGACAGCCCTTCTCGGCAGCACAGACCTGCCAGCACCAGAAAGAGCCACACAAAGCCTGTGTGAGCCCAGAGCCATCACCCGGCCGTGGCTAGGACCTGCTTGCTTCACAGAAACAGAAAACCTAGCAATTTGTGAGTACCTCCCTGAAGACGTTGCCACTTCCGTGTGCTGAACGGCATTGGGAAAGAATCCCCTACCCCACCAGCCAAGAGCAGCGCCATCTTGACTGCTGGCAATTCCCAGCCAAACCAACTGGAGCCTAAAAAGTGGTGCTGGCAGAACCATCATTCAAAAGGGCAAAGATTTTCCCAGAGACAGTGTAGCCAGACTTCAGACACTGGCACTAGCAGAAGTTCCTCCCTCTGGGTGGGGCTGCACTCCTGGTAAATAAAGCTGCTAGCTGCTTCACTGGCTTTTATTTCTTTCTTCCCAATCAATCAAACTGATCAGAAATACCGCAAAGCCAATTCATAAGAGAAAAAGACTTTTTGAAGTGTTTGCATCCCAAATTTAGTGGAGGCACAAGTTTCCTATCCTGTTCCCCCCCCCAAAGAACAAACTGAAAAATACCCCCCATTTTTTCATACATTTTTTTCATTTGCATTTTTATGTGTTCTTATTTTTTTTGCCATTTAACCTCAACCTTTCTTTTATTATGTTATGATTCTTTCCTTCCCCTCCCTCCCAGCCGCCCCTACCCCAGTTTTCCTTCTGTCATTGTGGTCGTTCCTAGAAACATAGTGACAGCAAGGGGAACAGACTGGATACAAATTATATTTTTATTGATACGGTCACCTGCTTTTTAAACTCTGGGTTCTTAGCCCTAATATTTCTTGTCCAAAAACTCACAATAGTGTGGGAATCTCCCCCCAACTTTTTGCTTGTTTTTCTTTTTTCTTTCTTTTTAAAATTTTTATCATGGAACTCTCCTATGCATACCTTCCTCTTTTCTTTATATATTCTTCCTATTACCCCTTTTATTTTCATAAGTTTTATCTAATTATTTCTAAATTTTATACTCAACTATTTTACCTTTCTGTCACCTTAGATCAGTTATGCTATCACTTTTCTTCATTACTATATTGATCCTACACTCCTACATTACTCTTTTCTTACCTCCCCTCTTGTCTTTCATACTATTTTTCTATCTCTGGTCCTCTGTTCATTCTTCAATTCTTATAATGCATGGATCTACAGTTAATGGTTGTTGAGCAATACTGTATATCTAGGTATTCAATTATACTCTAGGTCCAGAGGGACTTAAATACAATAGAGATTGGATTGAGTGGTTTATTGTTTGGGTCATAAATCAGTGATCAGTGGTGGTATTAGATTTGTCTGTAAGTGCACAAAAAGAAAGAGAGAGTGATAATACCAATCTAAAATTGTGAACATCTATTATCTAGCCAGCTAAAGTGGTCTAGGTTGGTTATATCCTAAAAATTGTAATCTTGTGCAGTATTAATCTTCCTCTCATTTTCAAATGGGTAGAACAAGAAACTCAAGAAAAATGGAAAATCAAGGAATAGCATTTCCCACCCAATATAAATGAGCAATGGAGCAGTCAATGGCAAAACTAAAGGAGAGTCCTATAAGTGCTATACAAATGCAATTGATAAACATGATAATGAAATTTTGAAAACATAGCATATCTAGATGAATGAGACCATAAAGAAGGTGATACATGAACCTGAGGAAGCCATAAAGGTGTCCATAATAAAGGATTTACAAAGAAAATGGACGAATTCATAGAATCCACAAACAAAAAGCTGATTGAACTCCAACAAATGTCAAATGAGAGTAAAGCTGCTGAGCTAACCACTCAAATAGAAATCAAGGAGTTAAAGAAGTCCATACATGACCTATAACAAGAGATGCAAGGCAAATCAAAACAACTCTCAGATTCCACCTCACTCCAGTTAGAATGGCCAGGATCAAAAACTCTAATAAAAACAGATGCTGGAGGGGATGTGGCCAGGAGGGATCACTACTAAACTGTTGGTGGGAGTGCAAAGTTATTCAACCACTATGGATAGCAGTATGGCAGTTCCTCAAAAGACTAAACATAGAGCTCCCCTATGACCCAGGAATTCCACTACATGTCATTTACCCAATTGTCCAGAAACAAGGACACACTAAAGCCACTAGCACAACAATGTTCATTGCAGCATTATTTGCCATAGCAAAGATATGGAACCACCCAGATATCCCTCAGTTGATGAGTGGATCAACAAGATGTGGTATTTATACACAATGGAATTATATGTTGCTGTCAGAAAGAACGACATTGACCCATTTGTAAGGAAATGGAAAGACTTAGGAAAAAATCATATTAAGTGAAGTAAGCCAGACTCAAATGAACATAGGCTCAATGGTTTCCCTCATTTGTTATAATCAGTAGAAACCTTGGATTCTCCTAGCAGAGATTTACAATAAAACAAAACGTAGATACATAAGGCCATATAGTATGATGCTAAATGATAGGACCACCAGGATATAAAAACTAAAGCCATATAACGAGTGATTGTTGTCCTTAAAGTACTATGTTATCTCTCATCTCTTTTGCTTTCCCTGGGTTATCTCATATTGTTACAGTATTTCACCTTGTTATCTGATATATGGGATGTATGTGTATTTGCTTATTTCAAACTGAATAGGAAAGTGGGTCAAAACAAGATGAGGGGCAGAGGTCATGGAGGGAAATGGGGACGAAGACACAAGAAAGGGTATCAATGTATGTGAAGTAATGCATTCTCGATCTGGTGAATATAATCTCACCCTTCTATTAATTACAGTAAGAATTATATGAAAAAAATAAATGCAAATCACAGAAATAGCACTGTGGCTCAAGTGGTAAAGTAGCCTTGACCTGAAGGGGTCAGGAACAGTGCTCAGGCACAGAGTTCAAGTGCCATAACAGACCAAAAAAAAAAAAAAAAAGAAAGAAAGAAAGAAAGAAAGAAAGAAAGAAAAGAAAAGAAAAGCAAAACAAATTTGAGATTTAACCTCACTCCAGTTAAGATGGGCATTTTTTTGTACAATTTACATATGACAAGAAAATTCACTTTATTGCTTGAACAATGTTTTCCTTTATTATTAATTGCCAGCTAGGCCTTTAAGATTGCTTCTTTTTACTTACCATATATCCTTTTGTTTTTCATGTAAAAAATTCTTGACAAAAAAGGCTTGAGGGTTTGGCATAAGTGAGAGACTATCCACTACCAAGACTAAAGATTTGAGTTCAAATTCATCATCCAAAATTTACTTTTATTTATTTATATTTTTAGTTGTTTGTGGGGCTAAAACTCTGGGCCTGGTTGCTATCCCTGAGCTCTTCAGCTCAACACTTCGAGTTTTCTGGTAGTTAATTGGAGATTAGAATATCGTGGACTTTCCTGTCTGGGCTGGCTTTGAACCATGATTCTCAACACTCAGCATCTAGAGTAGCGAGGATTACAGGCCTGAACTACCAGCACCTGACTTAAAATTTATTTTCTTTGAATTTAAATCAATCCCATTAGCAACAATAGAAATCCTATAGAACTTGATCTAAAGTTGAAGATCCCTAATTCACCCATGCTGAAAGAGACGCTAATTTGGATACCTTTGGACAGATTTATTAGCTTGAATGTATATTTTATTGTTACAGAATGCACTTGATATTGAAAAACTAAATTATTTATGTATTACTGTAAAAACATTGATAATTTATAAATTTCTATTAAAATCATTTCACGTTTGTATTAACTGAGAGCTGTAATTTATCTAGGGATCCCAAATAAATTAAGCTATTTGAAATTTAGATGTGGCAAGGATGAATATGGCACACTAGTAACTTGCTTAATGAAAACCTAAATTAATGATTAAATCAAGTTTAGAAGTACCACTCATAAACTGACATCATGATTTTTATGTTTATAATACAAAATTTAAAAAAAGTATTTCATATCAATATTCATTTAAGGAATGGGTAATGCAGTTCTTTTTCTTTGATGAATCTCTGACTGGTTTCGGGTGAGGGTTATACTGGCTTCATAGAATGAGTTTGGCAAAGAGCCTTTGTTTTCAATTTCGTTGAAGAGCTGGAGGAATATTGGTGTGAGCTCTGTTTTGAAGACCTTCTAGAATTCAGCTGTGAATCCATCTGGCCATGGGCTTTTCTTTAGATAGAAGGTCTCTTCTTGCCATTTCTATTTCAGTGCTTGAAATAGGTCTGTTTAGTTGGATTAGGTCTTCTTGGTTCAGTGTGGATATGTTAATATTGGCTAGAAATTCATCCTTTCTTCTAGATTTTCAAATTTGTTGGCATAAAGGTTTGAAAAGTATTCCCTCATGATTTTTGACATGTCAAAAATGAAAATATTTATGCAATATATCCAAAATCCAATTAATTCTTCTAATTTGTGATATTACACCTTTCATGTTAAATAAAAGATTAGATATAACTTTATATCAAATATGATCTTGAATATCAATCTATTTTTAAAATCACTAGGTGAATGGGGAAACACAAATCCTAAATAGATTCAATGATCCTGAATCATTAGAAATGACTTCTCTCTCAATAATTGGAAAATAAATTTAAATAATAAAGGATGTGTATAATAAAAAGCACAATCAATACATAATCAGTAATCCTAAAGAATGCTTGTCAGTGTAGTGGTAGGCTTCTATTTCTTTGTTCACATTGTTGTAATATCACTTGGTACATTTTAAAGGCAGCTGGTAAAAGAAGCTAAAAATGGAAGCCAGTTATACTTTACAGTTTCTATCTGAAGGTGGTAAAATGCATTTGAGTGGAATGCAGGAATGAAGTTGAAATTTTGGATACAATCATACTATGCACAGGATAGGAAAAAATATTTGGGGCAGAACCTCAGGAGATTCAATGCATTTCAAATTAAATGCAGGTTTTCCATGTGTGAAAAATGAACAGTCCTGGCCTGCTGAACCCTACAGCTGAACTTACATTTCATTAAAAAAATGCTTTAAGGACTTGGTTATCTCATATTGTTACAGTATCTCACTTTGTTATCTGATATATAGGATATATTTGTATTTGGTTATTTGAAATTGGGGGTTAATTGAAAGGGGGGAAAACAAGATGAGGGGTGGGGGAAGGGGGAGGGAAATGGGGACCAAGACATGTGAAAGAGTATCAATGTATGTGAAGTAATGCACCTTCTATCTGGCAAATATCATGTAACCCTTCTATTAATTACAATAAAAAATGAAAAAAAATGCTTATATAGGAAAACAACTATTTTTCCATAGAATTTTGTCCCCAAACCAATTATGCATGCATGAACTTTATTGGTAAACATTGATAAAACATATGTACTTGATGAAATATTGTTCACAGTATTTAGTTTAAAGAAAACTTTAGTTATAAGAAAACATGTCCATAATCTTTTATTCTTAATAAGGTTATATATTTCCTTGTCTGTTTCCATTGATTCTTTTTGACAGTGCTTAGAATATTATTGGTGATAAGTATCTTTGTTTTAATTTAACCTAAAATGTACCAAAATACTATTTCTATATATCTAAAATAGATTTAAACTATTTCTGTGTATTATAATATACTTGGTTCACATGATATGGGGTTACATGGCATTTAGAAGTACACTAAACTTTTATCTGAATTCAACCTAATTTGTTTGGTATATTGAAAAAATTTAACACACTGAAAATAATTGTAGCAACCTAAGTAAATTGTGATTAATAAAACTAAAACAAAAAGGCAGCTTTCAGGTTGTTATTTTGTTTTTCAAATGCATGAAGAATCATATAAAGAGATAATGAATTGTCCATGGAGTATGTATGAATGAAGTCAAAGAAGATATAAATGATTTTTATCATTGCTATATCTTCAATACATCTTAGATTGTTTCCTAAAAGAGTATTACTTTGTTAAATATTTCAGAAATACACATATATTCTAAGAGTGCTAAAGACTAGAGAAATTGGTTTGTGTCAATAAGAAATACTGTACATATTTTCTTAAATATATTGCAGGACTCTCAAAGGATCACATGTAATTTGTATAGCTCATAACTGGTTAATAACATGGCATGTAATATTTATATCCTAATATAGAAAAACTGGCAAAGCCAGGGAAAGGTAAGATATTGATTCACTTAGGAGAGAAGAGAATTCTTCATAAAACAAATCCTTCCTGAGAGCTGAATGCTGGGCATAAGAAGCAAATAAGCTTGCTCAAGGGATTGCTATCCAGGGCTTGATGCTTCAGCAGTTCTCTTGTCTGTGGAGAGACCTATTCTTGAATTAAAGCTGGCTAAACAGATAAAGCTTGAACTTTTCAACTGCAAAGTAGGTACAGATATTGCATTTTTTTTTATTTTACTGAGGCAGCAGTAAAACTTTACTACACATTACCAATAGAGTTTTTCAGCACTAAATACCAGACAGGCTATTACATGATTGGTTGCAATAGAAATAAGATTGGACAAATAAATTGATATCTGAAATGGTTCACAAGAAGATCTGTAATCAAAAAGGTCCAAATTTCCTGTTTTACTTTGATGGGGTTAGACTCTGGTATTTCAACTTCAATCTGACACGTGTTCTAAGTTAAAGAAGAGGGGAGGGAAGATTTGAATTAAAATTAGGAAAGTAAAAATTGAAGTCAATGTGACTGGGCCAGATGTATAAAATCATTAGTTTTCTCCCAGTGACAGATTTTTATGGAAAACAATAAAAACTACATAAAAGAATGCTGATGGCATCACTTTGCTATTAGCTCTAGTTCAGATATATATATGAACCAATATACACCGGGGAGAAGAAAGTGGAGAGAACTTTTTTTTTTACCATTAAGTTAATGGAGCTGATAAATGGAATTGTAACATTGACACTAAGTACATCTTGTTCCTCTCAAATCTGCTGCTTCATTCTAGTTACTTCAACCTTGAATTTCTAATGTGTTCAGCTATTACATCTAATAGTTGTGTTTGGCGATTTTTAATGTGTTTCCAAAGAGCAATAAAAGAAATGTCATTTCTTTTTGAATAAAGAAAATAGAGATACATTACAGCCATTCCAGATGCATGTCAACATATGATTTTAATAATTTGTTCATGGAAATTCCTTTTGATTGTATTTTTTATAGCAAGAACCAGAATGGTGTCCTATTTCCAAAGATGAAGATTTATTTGTTGTAATGGAATAACAAGATGAGTGGGAGGGGGGGTGAAGAGAAGGAAAGTAAGTGAAAAACATGGGGAAGGGTAACAATCCTAAAGAAGGAATGTACCTACTACCTGATAAATGTGACTGTAATTCCTCTGTACATCACTCCAAAAATAAAATAAAATTAAAAAATAAAGACTAGGATTTTTAAAGCAAACTCATGTTTTTCTTTTCAAATTCTTGCTCTTGTTCTGAGAGAATAAAATATAATTTAGTAGAAAATATCCCACTTTCTAAGTATTTTCCTGTACAAATCTAACATGAAAAACCAATGACTTGGAACTATGCTCTATATATTTTAAAGTGAGAAAAAAGTTTTGATGTGGCACAGGTTAAATTTTGTTGTCCAGAGTAATGAAAAAATGTTTATAAAATAAAAGAAAAATTATAAATTTTTTCCAAAATCTTTAATGTAAATCAATAAATTGATTTGGGAAATCTATTTTTATGAGATGTAAGTGATTTATCCTGTTTTCATATGTTCACATTATCTGATAATGTCAGTTTAATATTCTCATGCTATTTTATTTTTCCAAGTGAATGTGGTAAATGACTAGAAAGAAGGAGTTCAATGATTTTTTGTATAAGAAAAATAACTTTGGGTTTGGAGATCAAAGTACATTATAGCATGTGTACAAATGTAATGATCAAACCCATTTCTTTTTGTAACTCAATTAAAACCAACAAATTTCCATAATAAAATAAAAAGAATGTAGAGTAGGTATGGTGGCTCTAATGTAATATTCTGGTTATAGAAAATGTGAAAATAGGAAAGATTTCAGTTTAAGGACATCAAGAGTGAAAATGTAGTAAGAGAGCATCACTCGTTCCATGTACTGATGAAGCATTAAGTAGGATGAGAGGTATATAAATTATTCCAGCCTTGCAATCCCCAAAAAGAAGCACTCTACAAAATAAATTAATATAGAAAAAAGAAAGGAAAGAAGAAAGTCAGGCAGCCAGGCAGGTAGCTAGGAAGGAAAGAAGAGAGGGAAGGACAGATGAATTCAAGGAAGAAAAGGGAAAGGGAAAAGTAGAGAAACAACTGAAAAAAATTGCCTGATATGGCTCAAGTAATATAAATCCTAGTACCATTAAGAAAGAATGACTGAGAAAATGGTGCTGTAGCTCAATTGGTAGGGCACAACCTATTTAAAAAAAGAGAAAAGAAAAGAAAAAGTAAGAATGAAAACAAAAAGAATATTACCAAATCCAGGTAAAGGAAGCAATCACTAAATATAGAAACAAGACCCAAACAAGTTTTTCAAATGGTCTATCAGGGTAAATCATTGTCTATCGGGATATATTGTATTTCTGGAAACAATTTTAGAAGATTCAACTTCTTACAAATACAATGCTAACTGAATAAATTCAGATATATGCATAAAGATAATTTTCCACAAGAAAGTTGTACCACCAACACAAAATTATGGAAGGATCAATTTTTGTAGCTCACATGTATATAAATGCTTTTCAGTGGCTGAAGCCAAAGAAGAATTTTTTACATGTATATGAATGTAAAAGTAGATATTAAAACCATTGGTGTCAATTCAACCACCACAAGATAGATAACATTGTCATAAACATTTTATATAGTATCATTAAATAAACATTAGTAACTGCTGGCAATTTTGGTTAATATATAAAACTGTTATGTAAACTTGACTATCACTATAGTTGTATTTTTAATGCATGTTTTAAATTAAAATTAACTCGACTTCAAAATTAGCTAAAAGAATGGCTTTACAACTTCAATATATTGATCAAGTGTAAAAAATATATAGACACGCTGTGGCTTCAGAGGTCTCTCTGTTTAGAAGTGAGCTTCAAGAAAGTGTTTTCTTTACAAAACCTTTGTTGGCCAGTTGGCCAACCAGTTGGTATGCTATAGATATTGAAAATATATCCAGTTATTCTATTATTTATTCATTTGTATATGCATTGCTATATTTTTAGTCTCTACATATGTTCATAGATATTAAAGGACACAACTGAAATCTCTAAATAGCAAGTGCTATTGAGTAAAACAATTATCTGAGCCCACTCAGTTTTGTCAGGGCCCTGTATGGGAAAAACATAATAGTTCCCTTATCACAGGGCACTGTTAGGTAATAGAAACTAGAATCTTTTATAAAGCTTCAAGTATTTGTATTATAATAACCAAGAAACAGCCTATGAGAAAAATGGGGTATTTTCCACTTACTATTTCTATGTCTTCTTAATATCCATTATAATCAAAGGGTTCTACTTGTTATGTACAAGTGAAAACTCAATCTGCCTTGCATCATTCACACATAAATTAAGATTTTTCTAATGATAAGAAAATATCTCAACTGAAGAAATAACTCAATTGAAAACACACCACTGCTCATTCATTAAATAATGAGAAGTTTTCAACCGGGCAATGAAATACAATTATAAAAAAAGAAATAAGATATTAAAGAATAATTTCCTAGTTAAATGATGGTGGCTCACACCTGTTTTCCTAGCTATTCAGGAGGCTGACATGTGAGGATTAAAGTTCCAAGAAAGCCTGGACATATAGTTCATGAGTCTTTAATTTTTAACTAAACACCAAAAATGGTATTGAGGTTCAAGTGGTAGAAGGCTACATACCCTTAAAGAAAAGTAAGGCATAGTGCTCAGGTCAGTAGACACTCAATACCAACTATATGCTGAATAACTGATTCATACCTAAATCTAAGAGAATTTTAAAAATTTAAGAAAAAAAAACTCGGTTAATTAAAGGGCAAATGAATTGAACCAAAACCTCACTCTCTCAGAAGTATTACAAATGATTAATAGATTTACAAGGAAAATTTTAGTACCCTAAGAAATAAAGAAAATTTATATCAAAGTATACTAAAATTTTATTTCATTCCAGTAAGAATAATGATCATGAGGAAAATATGTAATAAATGCTGTTGAGAATGTGAGAGAAAGGAATTCTCAACAACAGTTGATGAGAATGAAAACTAGTGCAAATAGAAGTCAACATGGACGTTGCTAGAAACATAAAAATTCAAGGCCCAGATGTGACAAGCTTAGTTAATAGGATTGCAGTAATGAGAAACTGTGGAACTTTTAAGAGGCATGTTCTATGCTAACATCTCTAAGACACTGATGGTGTGCCTACAAGGGAAACTACAAGAACTCTCATTTCCCTCCATGGCAACAAGGTAAGCAATTTAGATTTATTTTCATCTGTCAGGAAGTTTTATCACAGATCTTAAACAATAGGTCTGCCAAATCTTGTCCTGAATTCTCTAAATCCATGAGCAAGTATAAATCTTTTCGATTAATTAAGTGGATTATATGTAGTGTGAGTTATAGTAATGAAGTCCAGCCCAAATCCTAGCTAAGAGTAATCCTCACTTTTTCTCATTTTGTGTCATAGTTTTTAGAGTACATGAGTTATTACCAACTAATTTTACCAAGAGAATAATTTAAAAGAATAGAGCCAGGAGTTTGGCCTAGTGGTGGAGGGCTTGCCTCAATGCCACATACATAGAAAAAAAAATGCCGAAGTGGTGCTGTGGCTCAGGGAAAGTGCTCAGGCTCTGAATCCAAGTCCAGGAATGGCAAAAAAAAAAAAAAAAAAAAAAAGAAAAAGAACAGAGAGAGATTCATTCTTAACACTTTATATAAAATAAGTTAACATCATATCTATATTAAGACAGCATAACCATTGACAGAAATATCTGTACATTAGGGTCATTTATAATAAACCATACATAACTCCATATACATCTCAGAAAATAGACTATAATAGCATAAAAAAATCTGTTCTGGAAATGTGACTCAAGTAAAAGAGAGCCAGCCAAAACCAACCAAACAAAGGAAACACAAGAACTCAAGGACCTAGGTTTTGTCCTCCTAACTAGAAAAAGGAAGGAAATACGACAAGAGAATGTTGGCAAACTCAACTGGGAAATATTCAGTGTTGCTTGCTTGCTTATTTATGTATGTATGTATGTATGTATGTATGTATGTATGTATGTATGTATGTATGTATGTATGTGTGTGTGTGTTTGTTTTTGCCAGTCCCGAGGCTTGAACTCTGAGCTTGGTTGCTTTCCCTGAGTTCTTTGTGCTCAAGGCTAACACTCAACTATTTTGACCACAGCAATGACACTTCCACCAGTTTCTTTGATTAATTAGAGATAAGAGTCTCATGAAATTTCCTGCTCAAAACTCAGATCTCCATTTCAGAGTAGCTAGGATTGCAGGGGGTGAGCCCAGACCAACACTGGATTTGTCAACAAGTTTCCCAAAACCTTTCTGAAGAAATCCTTCTTTAAATTTTATTGTATGGTCTCACATAATTAAATTTTTTCTTTGTGTCATTGAAAAATACATTAGTTTATAAAACAAATTTTGTGATTAAAAAATAGGACACACCAGGGTAATAGAATATTTCAACAAATGACTGCAACACATTTCCCCTCACATGTTCTATTGTTTATACTTTATATTTTTATATTTTACTTTAATATGAAACTACTAAAATCTCCATTTTGTAAAATAGGTTTTAATATATTGTATCCTCATTGTATATTACTAATTGATGCAATAACTTATTTTTCTATATAAGTTATAATAGTTTCAAAATTATTTTAAGCTTTTGAACTGTACAACTTTGACAATAATACAACCAAATTAGGATTAATATTATCACATTGATAATAAGATCCAGCATGTTAAATTAAATTTTTGTCTATTTAACATAGTTTTGCCCACAACACAAAAAACTACACAAAGAAAAATCAGCATGTGTCATATTTCTTTTGTATAATTATACTAAATAATTTTTGTCAGCATGATTATTAAACAGTATATATTTTTACAGTTCTCTGAAATTTGATTAAACTGTTTACAGAAATTGTAAAAAATGAGATCTGATCATATGTTCAGATTATCTTAAATCAGTAGTAACAACATATATTTAACATTTTCCCTACTCATCCTGAGACTTCTCACTAACATGATCTACACATGATCCTTCAGTCATATACTCATGTTTATTAGTGCACTGTTCATAATAGCTAAGTTATACTAATTTCCCAAACTTATGAAAGGATCAATATTGCATTATATATGTGCATATATATCAAATATTTTACATATAATGTGACATATATAGTATATAATATACGCATATACATCTATATACATGAAATCTATTCATCAGAAAAAGATCTGTCTATACAGATGATTAAATATAGTTTATGGGTGTATATATGTATACGCTTATATATGTGTATGTATGTACATATATGTATATATTCATCTATAAGAAATAATTGTATCATTTCAGCTGGGGGAAAATAATACTCATATTCTGTGAAATAAGCCAGACTCAGAAAGACAAAGACTGCAGGTTTTCGCTCATATTTGGAAAATAAACATATGAAAACACATTGAGAGCCATATGTATATGAAGAAAATAAAACTAATTAAATTATTGTCTATATAGAGGTAGATTTTGATGCTGTAATCCTCTGAGCAATTAGTAGATTACCATATAAATAACCAAAATTCTGAAACATGTTTTGTCTGAATGTTGGGAATCTAAGTGGAGAGGGAATAGACAAAAACAGGAATAATGTGCAATCATTGTTATAATATTCAAAATACACATGTGCAAATAGACCTGAGCAAAATTAGGAGATAGTTAGGGGTAGAAAGATGGGAAGGATGATGAAATGAATGACACTGGTCAAGACATGTTATTCACAATCCCTTCCCTATTTGAGGATAGTCATAATAATAATAAAGTCAAGAAAAATAGATTAGCACTAGAATACTCTTCTCTTCATTTAAGCAAGGAGTCCTTAACTTATTATCTATGTACATTCTGAATTCTAAACTAGGTATAAGAGCTTTACCAGGTTAAACTCTACAACATAATTTTTATCATGACTAGACTGTAACTGTTGAGCTTACTCTAATACTTCTGATTTAATTCTTAATCTTTGGAACCTGACATGAATATAAAGCAAATATCTTAGACTGAAAATCAATAATACCAGTTAAAAATCATATTCTGTTGATGAGCTTCTGCATTCAGAATAAAACTTAGCTAACAATTTGAAACTTTACAGTAATAGGAAAACACTACAATTACTATAATTTAGAATTTAACTTATGTTCAGATTGGAATGGTTAGAAAAATAAATCTCAATATGAAATTGTCCTCACTGTCTGTGTTTTGAGGTGTGTTTTAAAATACCAAATCAACATTGCCATTCTCATCACAGCAAAGCACTTTTGTAAATGTCATATTAAACTCATTACAGATAGAGTGGCAAGGAGCTCAAGTGGGATTATTCTTTCTTGAAAACAAAGGCGAAAATTACCAGTGCTTTTGAGCCTAAAATAAGATGTGATTGCAGTTAGATGAATTAGTTCTGATGAATATTCATTTCACAAGACTATAGTTAAAAAATACATGAAACTAGGCATGCTTAGTTCTATTTTAACCTGTATTTAGCAGACTACATTTTAGCCTTGAATATCTTCACATTAACATTCTTGATATCAAAGTTGCCACAAAGTTATATTTTAACAAAGTGGCTAGGCCAGGTTCTAGTGGCTCACGCCTATAAATTGAACTACTCCGGAGGATCAGGTTTCCAGGCCTGCTTGGAAAGGTAAAGCTGTCAAATTATTATCTTTAATGAGCATCAAATAGCTAAAAGTGGAATTATGGTTCAAGTAGTAGAGGATAAGCAAAAACAAAACTCAAGAGACAGCTTCTAGGTCCTGAATTCAAGCCTTAGTACATCATTACTGGTAAGCACACACACACACACACACACACAAACAGACACACACACACACACACACACACACACACACACACGGTAACAAGTTATAAAAATGTGGCTTTCTTTATAGCCTTTCATACATATTTTATTATGTTTGCATTTATTATATTTTTTATTTTTGTTATGATTTCATCATACTGTATACAATACTCTGGTTCATATAATCTTGACATTTTGGGGGGATACAATGGTACATTATTTTGTCTATAATGTAACTGTTGTTAAAAAATACCTATCTACAAAAATGGAACCATTTAGACCAAAAGTTAAATTTTATTTCTCTTCAATAATTCTTGACTGGTTAGTTTTTATTACTGAAGTCTATTGAATGCAATATTTTTTAGCTCATTCAATCAAGTTGATATCTTTCATTTTGTGGTTTATATTGGTTGCTAAACCAAATATTTGATGTACCCTTCACTCGAGTTTTTTTTATTTCTTTATGGCTTATTTCTCTTACTTTAACTGTTATTCCAAATGTTGTCCATTGTTGAGTTAAAATTTCATGCCATAATAAAATGCCAGAAGCAAAATAATGAAGAATTACTGAAGCAAAATCAAAAATATATATTATAAACCAGGTGTGAGAGAGAGGGGGACAAGGGAGAGGGAGAGGGAGAGAGGGAGAGAGGGAGAGAGGTGAGCGAAGGAGAAGACAGACACAATTGTATCATAATTGTACACTGTTTTGTTCTTAAATTTTACAGCAAAATTCAATAAAACAACTGGTTTTACATTGTTTTATGGGTCAACTGCTACTGTTAAACTAAAGTAATATCTTTTAAATCTCTTGAGAGAATCATATTCTCTTTAATTATAATTACACAAGAATGGGTTTATTGTATTGACATTATGAGATGATTGAATTGCTGGATGTGTGGTTCCTTTCTATTCAGAAAGTAAAGATCAAAATGACATGGATGCTAATTATACTGGGAAAAATTTAGTGACAAATAACTTTTTATTTGTCATGACCAATAAGTCATACTGATGGCCATTCATCTGTGATTCTAGATATATAGGAAACTTTAATACTAAAAGAATTGGTAGTGTGGATCAGTGATAGAATGACCACCTAAAATGTAGGAAAAATAAATTAAACGTCAATTTGAATTTAAAAATAATGACATAAATTAGACACACCAGTAATTAATTGAAAAGACTCAGCTTTTGGATTATACATCAAACAAGATAACTGAAATCTCATCACATTGATGACAACATCCCTTTACCTATTCATTTGCATAATTTAATTGGGATTGAGGACTTTTAGTAAATGTAGGCTGTACATCCTGAAATTTGAAATTTATCATCAAATAAAAAATTTTGTGTAATAGTAATTATTTTCCAAAAAGAAGCACATACTGAATGACTCTACTTCATGTAATTATATGTATTACTTCCACTCACAACAAAAGTTAAACAGTAAATATATTACAATTATATTTTGGAACTGTTGATCATGGGGTTTGCCCTCAGGGCCTGGGTACTGTCACTGAAGTTTTTCACTCAAAAGTAACACTCTATCAATTTGAGCCACAGTGAAACTTCTAATTACATTCTTTCCTAGTATATACAACTACTAGTGTCTTCTATTAAATAAAGTCAATAAAAATTCTTAAGAACCCTTATATAAAATAATAAAGAATGTTAAGTCGCTTTCTTGACTCTAAAAAGTATTCAGGTATTTAGGTAATTTGCATGTAAGAGATTTTTGAAAAATAATTACTAGCATTGATGGGTATCGTAGGCTATCATCAAATACTGTTTTGATACCCTCAAGAGCATAAGATATAACGAAGTACAGGCCCAGTGAAAACCCTCAAAGAATCAGTCACAAGATAAAAGTAGCCCACATTTTATTAATCGGAAATACATTGTAGTGAAGATTTCTTTTAGCTCTATATGACACTGAATATTTTTCTATAAATAATATCTGGATATCTCATTTTATCTTCCCCCAATAGTACATTTGAAAATGCTGCATTTTAAAATCAGTGATGATCCTGTGGACATAATCATTATCTGTGACTAGGTTTTGGTGATTAATTGAATGTTTTTATAATTTTTATAAACTCAAATCGATTATCAAGCTATTCTCTTCCTTTAAACTTTACAATTCTCTATGTGAAGTTAATGCCATGAAAATTGATAGGTACTTTATTAATGTCAATCTGTTTAGGAATCAGTGCCTTCACCTCTTTGAAATAATGGGTGAAATGTCATTTACAAAGAAGTGTCATGTATTATTTATAATAGCATGCATAACTTTTAGACAGTACTTTCTTAAGAATGTTAAAAGTTTAATGAGTAGGGAAAGGAAGCAATAGGTAAAGCACATTTTAAGGAAAGTAAATTCCAATTCAATTTTGGGTACTTTCAAAACTAGAAAACACTTTATTTAGTGAATTATAATATTTTTCTTTACAAAAAGTATTTTAAAATAATCATCAGCAATATTTCCATTAATATTTGTTTTCTTAGGGAATAAATATACCAGAGGATTTTGCTTGAATTTACGACTGTTGCAATTTTTTAGTCAGGAAAAATTGTGAGAATTTGCTATACTCTCCACAATTTAGCTATATCATTGAAATGAATAATAATAGGAATTTCCTGAGAGAGGCCTGCTACTATTTATTATTTTTCTTATTGACAGTGTTTAGTGTTTGTATAACATAATATATTGTTTCTGTTTGCTCCTCTCATGTGACAACATTGACTATGAGTTAGCATTTTCTGAAACAAAAATTATGAAATGTTTAATATGGATGATATCGTTTGATTCTTGATATCAAATTCCTACATTGTAAAAATTTGGAGATATTCCATTCCCATTATTTATATACGGAGAAAAAAGATAGAACTCAAGAATCAATCAAGGTTACACAGCTCAATGAGTGACCACCTTCAGAATTCAAAAGAGTCATTCTGAAATATTCACTTTGATAATTTTCTTTATTTATAGTTATATGTCAGATAAAGAGTACATTCCCTTTTGAACAGTGGCACCCATTTTCTAGCTTTACAGTTTTTCACTCCCCTTCCTTTCCACAAGTTGTATAGTTCATTTTCAATGTATTGTGCAGTATTGATTTATATTGGTAAAATAAACAAAATATTAATAGAAATATGTAAGTGTACTTACAGATTGCTGAATTTAGGATGGACAAAGCAGGAGAGAGGTGCTGTTTCCCAAAGAGGCATTGTTTCTTATTTGAAGTCTTATGAGGATGCTAGAAAAAAGGGGATAATGAAGTGTGTAAATGTCACAACTGAAAAGTCCAGGTGAAATGATCTATTCTGTATAGACTAGAGAGCATACTGTGATATGATCACAAGCACATGAATAAGAGTTGAAGACAATCAGACAATGGGGGCATGGAAAGCAACTTTAGTGAGGTACTTGAAAAACACCAAGTAAGACATTGCAGTGCAATACAAGAGACAGTAAAAATGCCCCTTTCTCCATTTGTTTGTCAATGGATTAAACAAGAAGTCGATAAAGAAGCAGAGTTAAATGTGAGGCAATTATCCTATTAAATCACATTGTTTTGACCTACTGTGTATATCATCTATTTGGAGCCACAGAGCTTCTTTCATTTTAGGAAGCAAGTGAATAGTCAAAGAAATGAGCCTGGTTTTAAGATGGAGTGAATGAACATATTTAAATCATATATATGTGAATATAAATATATATGTATGCATATGTACATTGATATCATATCATACATAATATGGTCAACATGATTATGAGGAAAGTTGTTGGCAGCAATGACTTTAAGATTTGTGTATGGACAAGAGTAATCTTTAATTATCTATAATTTTCAATGATTCATTTTTTTGTGTGTGTTTTTTTTTGTTGTTGTTGTTGTTGTTTTTTGCCAGTTCTGGGCCTTGAGCTCAGGGTCTGAGCACTGTCCTTTGGCTTTCTCAGGGCTAAAACTCTACCACTTGAGCCACAGCACAACTTCTGGCTGTTTTCTCAATGAATGTGGTACCGAGGAATTGAACCCAGGCCTTCGTGCATGCTTAGGCAAACACTCTACTGCTAGGCCAAACTCCCAGCCCCTTTCATGTTATTTTTTAAATATTCATTTTTTTTATTCTTGGAAACAGTTACTTTAGATATTTTATTTTATTTTTTATTAACAACACAGATGTTTGAACTCAGGGCTCTTTACTTGATAGATCGGTGCACATTCAGTTGAGCCATGCTACCAACAAGAATTACATTCACAATTATTTATTTATTTATTTATTTTTAGCCTGGGGCTTGAACTGAGGGCCTGAGAACTGTCCTTGGACAATTTTTGCTCAAGGCTAATGCTCTGCTACTTGAGCCACAGAGCAACTTCCAGCTTTTTCTGAGTATGTGATACCAAGGAATCGAATGCAGGGCTTTGTGCATGGTAAGTGAGCACTCTATCACTAGGCTACATTCCTAACCCTGTAACAACTATTTGTTTTTCAAATTTCCAAATTTCCCTGGATTATTGGAAATGGTTAAATACTAAAAATAGTTTTCAGAATTCTTTTAATCAGAAATGCAAGTGCACATTTCTTCAGTGCAATCATCATTGTAAAAGGAGATATAAGATAATGGCTTAAATTTCATAAACTGTTGGATTTCTGTTCTGATCTCCTTGATGACCCATTGGTGATTAAACAATGTGTTGTTCAATCTCCATGAGTTACAGGGTTTTCGCTGGTGGAGATGGGTGTTCAGTTCCAATTTGATGCCCTTGTGGTCTGAGAGAGTGCAGGGAATAATTTCATTGTTTCTATATCTGCCTGGTTTTGTTTTATGCCCTAAAATGTGGTCTATTTTGGAAAATGTTCCATGTGATGCTGAAAAAGACATATCTTGTGTTGTTGCTGGGTGGAATAATCAGCAGATGTCTGTTAGATCTAGTTGGTCTATAAAGTTGTTCAAATCTAAGGCTTCTCTATTGAGTTTTTGCCTGGTTGATCTGTCCATAGGTGAGAATGGTGTGTTAAAGTCACCAACAATCACTGTGTTTCAATCTATGTATGGTTTCAGTGAAAGTAAGGTTTGCTTGATGAAGTTCGGAGCTCTGGGATAAGGCGTGTAGATATTTAGGATGGTTATGTCATCATGGAGGAAATAAAGATCCCTTTAGTTGTATATAGTAACCTTCTTTGTCTTTTCTCACTAATTTTAGTTTGAAGTTATTTTATCTGATATGAGGATGGGAACTCCAGCCTCTTTATGGGGGCCGTTACCTTGATATACTTTTTCCAACCTCTCACTTTCAAAAAATGTTTGGTTTTTTGGGGGTAAGATGTGTCTCTTGAAGACAGCAGAATGATGTATCTTGATTTTTGATCCAATCAGAGATTCATCAAAGAAAGAGAACTATAGACCCATTTCTTTGATGAACATCGATGCAAAACTTCTCAACAAAATACTGGCCAACCGTCTACAACAACTCATCAAAAATAAATTATACACTATGACCAAACAGGATTCATCACAGGGAGGCAAAGCTAGTTTGACATATGCAAATCAATTAATATAATTCAACACATCAACAGGAGTAAGGACAAAAATCACATGATTGTCTCAATAGATGCAGAAAAGGCATTTGACAACAAGATATGTTAAAAGCTCTGTAGAAACTAGGAATCCATGGAACATTCCTCATTATAATAAAGACTGTGTATGACAAACCCACAGCTAGTATCATACTTAATGACGAAAAACTAAAGCCATTCCCTCTAAAATCAGGAACGAGACAAGGATGCCCACTCTCTCCACTACTCTTTAACATAGTATTAGAATTCCTAGCCAGAGCAATAAGGCAAGAAGCAAGCATAAAGGGGATCCAAATAGAGAAAGAGGAAGTAAAACTTTCCCTCTTTGCAGATGACATGATTCTGTATTTAAAGAATCCTATAGACTCCACTCCCAAGCTCCTGGAGCTGATTCAAAACTTTGGCAAGGAAGCAGGATATAAAATCAACCCTCAAAATCAATTGCCTTCCTCTATGGCAACAGTGAGAGGAATGAGACAAAAATCAGAAAAGCAACTCCTTTTGCAATAGCCTCAAAGAAAATAAAGTACTTAGGAATTAACTAAGAATGTAAAGGATCTTTTTGATGAAAACTTTAAAACCCTGAAAAAGGAAATTAAGGCAGAACTGAAGAAATGGAAAAACCTCCCATGCTCCTGGATTGGAAGAATCAACATCGTGAAAATGACAATCTTGCCAAGGGCCATCTACAAATTCAACGCAATACCCATCAATATCCCAATGTCATTCTCTAAAGAAATAGAAGAGGCAATCCAAAATTTCATTTGGAATAATAAAAGACCCCGTACAGCAAAAACACTTCTTAGCAGAAAGAACAGCACAGGAGGAATTTCAGTACCAAACTTTAGACTCTATTACAGAGCTATAATAATCAAAACAGCTTGGTACTGGCACAAGAACAGGCCTGAAGACCAGTGGAATAGAACTGAGGACCCAGATATTAAACCACAGACCTATGGCCACCTAATCTTTGACAAGGGAGCCAAAAAAATAGAATGGAAGAAAGACAGCTTCTTCAACATGTGGTGCTGGCAGAACTGATTAAGCACCTGCAGAAAACTAAAGTTGGATCCTTCTTTGTCATCCTGCATTAGAATTAACTCCAAATGGGTCAAAGACCTCGAGGTGAAAGCTGACACACTGAAAACTTTATAAGAAGGAATAGGAGATACACTAGGCCTCCTTGAAACAGGTCGAAACTTTCTTAATAAGGACCAAGAATCACAACAAATCAGAGAAAGGCTGGATAAATGGGACTGTATTAAACTGCAGAGCTTTTGTATGGCAAAGGACATAGCTAGTAAGTTAACTATAAAGCCTACAGAGTGGGAGAAGATCTTCGTCAACCATACAACAGACAAAGGCCTCATATCTAAAATGTATCAACAGCTCAAAAAATTGAACCACTCTAAAGCAAATCTGCAAAGAAACAACCATCCCATTAAAAGATGGGCCAAAGACTTAAAGAGAGACTTCTCTGAAGAAGAAACAACAATGGCCTATAGACACATGAAGAAATGCTAGACATCTCTTGTCATAAGAGATATGCAAATCAAAACAACTCTAAGATTCCACCTCACTCCAGTTAGAATGGCCAGGATCAAAAAATCTAAAAACAACAGATGCTGGAGGGGATGTTGCCAGGTGGGATCACTACTACACTGTTGTGAGAGTGCAAACTCATTCAATCCCTATAGAAAGCAGTATGGCAGTTCCAAAAAGAAAAAATCATATTAAATGGACTAAGCCAGACTCAAAGGAACATAGGCTCAATGGTTTCCCTCATTTGTCATAATCAGTAGAAACCTTGGGCTCTCATAGGAGAGATTTGCAATAGAGCACAACCTAGATACATAAGGCCATATAGAAGGACGTTAAATAAAAGGACCTCTAGGATTTAGAAATAAAAGCCATATAATGAGTGATTGTTGTCCTTAGTATACTATGTTATCTCTCATCTCTTTTGCTGTCCCTTGGTTATCTCATATTGTTACAGTATCGCATTTTGTTATCTGATATATTGCATAGATTTGTATTTGGTTATTTGAAATTGGATAGGGAAGGGGGGAAAACAAGATGAGGGATGCATGTCGGGGGGAGTGAAATGGGGACCAAGAAATGAGAAAGTGTATCAATGTATGTGAAGTAATGCACCTTCTGTCTTGCAAATATAATGTAATCCTTCTATTAATTACAATAAAAATATATGAAAAAAGATAATGGCTTAAACAAGCTAGTCTGAAACAAGTATAAAATTTAATATATATCTCCCCAGAACTAAGTATAAAATCATTTTACAGTTATATAAGCCATTTGATGATTTGTAGTTTTAGATATAGTTTAGGTATGATATAAATAAAATTATTTTAATACATTCATCAGACATATATATGTATATATATATCTAACATTTCGTCAAAGAACTTCATATTCTTTTTATCAAGTTTGCTTTCTCCCCCGACCCGCGGGTTCAGTTATTCATCAGACCCGAGGAGGAACCTCCTAAGAGAAGAAAACCAATGGGGGAAAGAGAGGAAGGAGACCAGGCGCATAAAGAAAGACAGAGACAATCTGAGTCGCGTCAAGGTCTCATTTATTGAAAGCAGAGCAGGGTTTATATACCCTGAAATAGGAGGAAGGGGCAGGGTGGAAGGGTCCAGGGTCGGGTTACACTGCCCTTTTGGCCGTTGTGCTAATCTCGAAATCGCATCTTGTGGCCCTTCCAGGAAATCCTTTGAGTAATGGTCTCTGCCAGGTGCTGTTTACTCAGGACTGAGTTATTGCTCAAGGCTGCAGGATGTTGAACTGCTCTATTTCATGACTTCAGTCTCCAACAGCTTTCTTTCTCACAGACTTATAAGCCATACTATATTCCTATGTCCATCTTTCAAATGTGGGAAGCTTTTCATATTTCACTATTTTTCTCTATTGGTTCACTGATTTGGACAACGGCTTGGATATAATTATTTTCTTAGTTTTTAATAGAACTTAATTGTTATTACTGTTGTGATAAAAACCAATAGCGAAATGATTAAATGATTTAAAATTTTTGCAATACAATTAAAAAAAAAATCTTTGGGCTCCAGACCAAAAGCCTAACTATAAATTTCAATCAGAAAAAGTATTTGGAAGGATTTTTGAATTTTAATCATATTAAAATGTGATAGTTGATTTCTCCACCATAGAGAAGAAAAGGCTCAATGTTCCTTAGTTCTTATGTAATTCATATATCGCTATCTTTTAGAAATACTTTGGTCAGCTTTTGCATTTTTAGATACTACATTCATTTCCTTACTTTTTGGTTTTTGATTTACGTTACATTTTCTTAATTTCAAAATGAGTTTCCTTCTTTGGCTGTATGCAAAATTTAAATAAAAGTTTCATTTACTTTTCTAACCTTTTGTCAAAGATTTCATATTCATTTATAAAGTTTGATTTTTTTTCTCACAGACTTATAAGCCATACTATACTCCTATGTGGATCTTTCAAATGGGGAAAAATTTATATTTTACTATCTTTCTCTACTTAGTTCCCTTTAATTCCCGTATCACTGTATCTCTAAAATAAAACTTGTTTAGTGTCTGTTATTTTTCTTTTTCCAGAGATGAGGATAGAATATATGGCTCTGTACTTGCCAGGCACATAATCTTCCACTGAGCTAAATCCTCATCTCTAGCTTCGCTGCTTAAATATAAATCCATTAGAATTAGCAATCTGTTATTTTTTTTCCACAGATGGAAACAGAGCAGAAAGAGGAGAAGGGAAGAAATAATCCTGAATTTTTATTTGAATCTCAAATTAGGCTTAATGAAGGAAATGTATGGCTGGACCCTCCTCCATGAAATGCCTCAACTAATCAATTTCAGCACAATAGTAAAGCTATTTAAAACACAAACATGAGAAATATGTTAAACATATCACTAAATATACTCTCTTCCAGTCCAAAGAATATATTGGTGTATATTATTTATAACACACATATATTAATAAATTAATATAGTTAATATATGTTCATGTCACAACTCTATATGTTAATATATACAATTATATATTATATCCTTTTGAGAGTATATATATATATATATATATAATTAGCATCTATTAGTTGTATAAGAGGGTTTCAGTTTAACTTATTAATGTCTTCTTACCATAAGCCCAGATAGCATTCACCCTGTTCTCTACTTTCTCTACTCCATACTTCTAAAAAAAATTTCAAGAGTTATATTTTTTCTATTGTATACCTACATATTAAATATTTTGAGCATATTCATGGTGTTTCACCTCTCCCATTCACCCTTTTTGCTCACTAGTAATCTCAAGCTGTATTCTTTCAATATTTTATCTCATAATTCTGTTACTTATGTTAACAAATGAAAGAGATAAATTATATACGTTTGAGAGAATATATCAAATCTACTAATATACCTATCAATTATGAGAAATAACTATATAATAGAAGTTTCTCTCCTGATAATATCTAGAAAATATGTACTTGAATGGCACGCATAAAAATTAAACATGAGTGCCAGGAGTTTGGCCTAGTGGTAGAGTGCTTGCTTAGCATGCGTGAAGACGAGGGTTCTATTCCTCAGTACCACATACATAGAAAAAAAGCCAGAAGTGGTGCTGTGGCTCAAGTGGTAGAACTCTAGCCTTGAGAAAATCCAGAGACGGTGCTCAGGCCCTGAGCTCATGCCCAGGACTGGCAAAAAAAAAATAAACATGAAATTTATATTCATGAGGAAATTCTTTTTCTGAGTATTTAGAATGTAACTAAATACCTCAAATTCTGCGTCCATTATGTTTTTCTTTCTTTTTAAATTTACTTTTATTGTAATTAAAGAATGGTTACATTATATTCACCAGATAAAAGGTACATTACTTCACAAACATTGCTAGCCTTTCTCATGTTTTTGTTGCCATTTCCCTCCCCTCATCTTGTTTTCCCCCTTCCCTAGCCTATTTCAAATAGACAAACATGTATACAATACATCAGATAACAAGGTAAGATACTTCAATAATATGAGATAACCAAGGGACAACAAAAGAGATGAGAATTAACATAGTACATTAAGAATAACAATCACCAGTAAGACATGTTGTATGGTTAGTCAGACTTGGCTTCCTTCTCTTCTGCTTCATCAGAGACTGCATTCTCCTCGTTCTTCATCTCCCGGTTCTCTTCAGGCCAATCTTTTGTCTCCTGGCTGGTCACCTCAGCCTGTCTGCCCTTTGCTCCATGTCTCACTGGCGGTCCCTGTCTCCCATCTTGTACAATCCAGAGGAATATTTTTTATCAACTATTTTGTAAATGCGAGTTTTTTAGTAGCTCTAGAAACATTTTTTAAAAAGGAGGGAATCCCATGTGAAAGGGTATCAATGTATGTGAATTAATGCACCTTCTATCTGGCAAATATCATGTAACCCTTTTACTAATTACAATAAAAAAAATTTAAAAAAAAAGGAGGGAATCCAATCTCATCCCATTTTTTAAATGTAAATGATTTTTTTTAAGACGTGAAATAATTTGCTCTTTGTTTATTTTTTGGTACAACCAGAAAATAGTGGGCTAATTGAATTCTGGGAGGCCTCGGCTCTCTTAACATAACCTTCCATGGGTGGGCGGGGGGTAATTTTCTATCCTGTAATACAAAACGTAGTAAATGGCAATTTTGGAGTCGCAGTTGAACATTTCATGTCTTGAATATTTGAAATTCTAGTCCCGTGTTGTTTACTCGTAGAACTGTTTTCCTAAAGGACACCACTCCTTGATCCTTTCTGTGAGAACTGTGTGTGCTCTGTCACACCTCCACTCATGGTAGTCCAGTTTTCCAAGTTTTTTTTATGCTATGAATGATGGAGAAATGTGGGTTTGTTGTGCACACACTGATGTTGTGATGTGGAAGTTATATAAGGGGACCAACATTTGGAATATGGGTACTTAGTTTCCTCTTAAGGAGTTTGCTTCCAGGTCTGAAGCTGGAATTTCACTGGAATACTTTCCAAAACAGTTCATGAGTTTGGACGTTTGGTATGTGTGCTAAGAATTGTGTACAAGTTGAAATGTCTGTGTACTGATCCTTGACACAACCAATTAAATCTCAATTATGAAAAGGAAAAAGAAAGAATAACAATCACACACTATATGGCTCTTGTTTCTGTATCCTGAAGGTCCTTTCATTTAGCCTCATCCTATATGTCCTGTGTATCTAGGTTTTGCCCTATTGTAACCTCGGCTAGGAGAGTCCAAGGTTTATACTAATTATGACATATGAGGGAAATCATTGAGCTTATGTTCCTTTGGGTTTGGCTTACTTCACTTAATATGATTTTCTCTATGACTTTCCATTTCTTTACAAATGGGGCAATGTCATTCTTTCTGATGGCAGCATAAAATTCCATTGTGTATAAATATCACATCTTGATCCAGTCATCAAAATGCTTCATTCATTGTCGACATAATCATGTCTTTCCAAAGTTTGCTACCTTATAAATGGCCTCATTTTCATTTATATACTTGCAAGCATTATCTTACAGCAATAAGTTTTGCTGCTTCTCTTGGAATGACTAGTAGGTCCTGTTTCTGTAATATCCTATAATTAATAAGTATTGTACACATAATGGTCACTAATTTATATATAGTGTTTAATAGAATAAACTTGATGTATTAAATCAATTCATTTCTTATACAGATTAACAAGACACAGATGAGCTAGAGTGTCTGATTTCTAATTTCAAATAGTTGTTCATGAGTTGATGGATTTAAAAAAAAATGAACTTAGTGTCAAAGGACCATTTAATGGGTCAATGTACAATGATCTCAGTCAAATACTGTTCATCTTAATGTACAAATTGAGGTCCTGATTTCCCACCCATCACTAACTGGTTCTTCATACAGTTATTGATGATGCTATTATCCAGACTTCAGAGAGTCAATGCCTTTCTCATAACCAATCCATCAAGAAATCATGGTGTTTGCAATCTTACACAATCTCTCTGGCAACAGTGAGGTTCAGGCAAAATCAAATTGCTTGGAATTTTTTTCATATATTTTTATTGTAATTAATAGAAGGGTTACATTATATTCACCAGATAGAAGGTGCATTATTTCACATATATTGATTCCCTTTCTCATGTCTTGGTCCCCATTTCCTTTCCCACCACCCCCACCCCTCATCTTGTTTTATTTTTTTTTATCAAGTAATGGTCTGATACCTGCCTATATAGTCTTTATGTTTGTTGTAGTGATAAAGCATTCACCATGTCCTTTTAAAGTCAGAATGAATATCATATCTCACCTAGCTCAAACTCACAGCAATCATTCATCTAATTCAGAGAAATGATCAACAAGACCATTTGTGACATAAAGCTTTTTTTTACTGCTCATTGTTGTCACATGACCTAGTTTCCTAAACATTCTGTTCCTACAACATATTCCCCCTCCCACTGTTTATATTTACTGGTCTTTTGACTAGAAATATTCTTTTCCACTTACATACCATCCTGTGCAATCTATGTTCATATCTCTCCCTGCACTTACCTCTCAGTGATAATTTTGATGTTGAAACCTTGGAATCTTATAAGTAGTTTGATTAATTTACTGAAACTAATTTGTTCTACTTTACATACTTTTTACAATTAATGACCATCAAATTATCTCCTTGGATACTGTTTCACATGTGGTGAACACCAATTACACCACCACTTGTGAGTCTATAAGCTAATATGTTTTTACAAGTAGCTGATCCAAAGTAAGCCAGACCCAAAGGATTGTCCTAGCAGAGAATTACAATAGCTCGAAAGCTATGTATCTACAGTTACATTGAATGAGACTAAACAAAATGAACTCTAGGATATGGAAACAAAGGGTTTATCTGTGTGATTGTTATTCTCAATTTATTATGTGCATTTTTTTCTTTTCTCTTTTTCCCCCTTGTGGTTAATCTCATGTGGTTACTGTATCTGACTGTTACCTGGTATGTTGTATATCTGTTTATTTGTTTATTTGAAATAGGAAAGAGGAGGAAGACAAGATGATTGTGAGGTCATGGGGGGGAGGAAAAGGAGGAAAAAAAAAAACATGAGAAGGGCTATCAAGGTTCGAGAAGTAATGTGCCCATTACATGACAAATGTAATTCTAACCCCTCTATACAGTACCCTGACAATAAATGCAATAAAAAAAAGACTTAGCCTGATCCAATCATTCAAGACATCGATGTCATTGAAGATGACAAGTAATGCTGTATCCTTTATCCAGGAGAAATGAGCTTTTCCAGACCCAGAGATTCTACTCCTGCTGTGGAATCACAGTCATGGAAGTTTTCAATTGAAAAAATGAATACTGAATCCTCTTGTAAGGGTCCATCAAAGCCCATGTTGAACATTTAGTTGTCAATTTGTGGTTTCTTTTGGGAGCTTTTGGAGTCTTAGAGGAAGAGGCATATTCTTATTAGAGAATTTGGAAAAAGGGAATCTTATCTCCATTTTACATTCAGATTCAAGGAGAGAAGTTTTTCATCCACTCAATTCACCTGATAAAATTATTCTGTCTGCCAAAATCAAATGCGCTAAAAAGCTATAGACTGTTGTCCAAATACAACACACTGCTATCCCAGGTATTGTAAACTGAAAGCACAAGAACCACTGTTCATGAACTGTGCAATTCTAAGACTTTAAAATGAGTCCCTATTATCTTTTAATTAAACCTCATCCTGAGCAAATACAAAGTTTTAGTGAGCTTTAATATGTTTTGATAACATTAATGTTTTATGCTCTTCAAACATAAAGAGAAATTAAGTAATAATAATAATATAAATTCAAAATTCATACTTCTCTTTCCTATGGAAGAAAAACAATTCACATCAAGTATGTAAGCATGAGTAACAAATATGATTCAATCCCATGAATCCTCTTCTTGCACACTGAAGTGAGAAATAAAAAAGATCATTTTTGTTTACCCTACTTGATCGCACACATACACACACACACACACACACACATACACACACAGAGCAATTTGCAGTTCTTAAATTGAACTTTTTCCTTAGAAACTTCTGGAAAGTTAGTGCTAATAATAAAAGTAGATTTTTTTGGTTTATTGCAGTGCAATTTCAGACTAGTTGTCTTCTTCCAGTGTGATGCTGTTTTTAGCTGGTGAAATGTCACAATTAATATAACTAATAACAAACATTAAGTAAGAGTTTGCTATGTATAGTTTGCACTATACATAGACATCTAATTTAACTTAATTTCTACACCAATATGAATGCAGTTACATAGCTAGCAAGTTAAAGAGCTGAATCGCCATCCCAGGGACTCTTACACCATTAGTTGCTTGGCACCAGCACAAGCCATTTTTAAACCATCAGGGACAAAAAAGTGAGTTTTGTAAACATAACAGTATGTGTCCTGACAAATGAAAGGTCCTTCCCCACATTTTACAAGGTTCTAGCAGTTTATACATGTAATAAATATTGAAGTTTGTGATCTTACTCAATTATTGCATATTTTAGAATATTTCAACTATATAAACATTCCATAGTTCACAAAATACAAAAAAGGAACTAGGGTGTGTTTATAATTTATAATCTACAAACAACTATTTTTTTAAAAAAAGTATTATTAGCTTATAAAACTTTTTATTGCATTGCAGGTAAATATTCACTTTGCTTGTTGAACAGTACGATCTGTCAGCCAAGTGGCCATTAGCAATATTGTAAGACAAGTGTCAAAGCAGTTCTAAGTCATCTAAATACCTAAACATGAAAATGACTTGTTTTGTTCTTCCCAAAAGGAACAACAACATTGTAAATGCGATTACATTCATTGTACTAGGAACAAGGCAAAAAATTCACAGTTGATCACTTGCCTACTTTAACAGAAATCAATTAGCAATCTGAGTCCAGTGGGCATCATGCCTAAAGAAAAAAAAATGCAGATACCAGTTTTGGCTGCACTGACCTGTAATCCAGCATGTGAAGTTTGAGGCAATACAATTGTAAATCTGAGGACATCCTGGATTACATAGTAAGAGATTTCTAGAAGAAAAAGATAAAGGAGGAGGAAGAGAAGGAGGAGGAGGAGGAAGAGGAGGAGAAGAGGAGACCATAAAATGACTGAGTGAACATGGTTGCTGCCTGTATTCCTAGCTAATCAGAAGACTGAGATCTAAGGATTATAGTTCAAATCCATATTCGGCAGGAATTCCCATGAGACTCTTATTCAGGCTTAGCCACCAAAAATGTCAAAATTAGAGCTGTGTCTTAATTTGTAGAGTCCTAGCCTTAAGAGACAGGGGCCGGGAGTTTGGCCTAGTGGTAGAGTGCTTGCCTAGCACGCACAAAGACCCCGGGTTCGATTCCTTGGTACCACGTACATTGAAAAAAGCTGGAAGTGGTGTTGAGGCTCAAGAGATAGAGTGCTGAGCCCAAGCCTAGGACTGGCAAAAAAAAAAAAAAAAAAAAAGCTCAGAGACAAAACCCAGGTCTTGAGTTCAAGCCTCAAAATTATGACAAACAGTAAAAATAAAAGGAGCGGAGCAGGGTAGAGAATGTTGAGGCTGTGTCTTAGTAACGTAACACCTACCCAGCATGTTCAAAGCCATTGCTTTAACACCTAATGTTGGGAGGAAAGGTAAAAGATGCAGATGAACGAAGTTATGAAGAAAATAACTAAGTTTGTAACTCAAACGCAGGCATTCATGTGGTTAGATTAGGATCAATTAGATATCTAGACATAAACATTAATTGTTTTAGGCAGTTTTGCTGTCGTTTAATGCAACCAATGCCCAAATGTTATTCAGAAAGAAATTACAAAGAAAATAAAAGAAACGAGATAAGACATAATAGGAAATGAGGTTAAGGTTGTGTGATTACTGTGATGTTAAAATAATTGGAACTTTGACATGTAAAAAGATTAGTATTGATTCAAATTTTACAATTATATACCCACATAAAAATGTCAGCTATCTTTAAATTTGAAATCTGTAACCACGTGTCATTTCTTGCTATTAAATAGGCCATGTTTGTGTCCAAGTAAAATCAAAGAAATTTTGTATTATGATTTTGCATAACTGCAACTATAAAATTAATCTCTTACTTTGCACTTCTTTTGTTAATTTGGAATAAAACTATAATGTAATCGCAGAGTTCATTTTGTGGCTCTTTCTATTACAGGGCAGGGAATAATAGAATGCTAATTAGTGTCTTTTAATGACCAAATATTACCACTTCTGTGTGCTTCCATTCACTTTCACATTTTTACAGTGCTAAGAATTCCACACTAAGGAATTCAACTAACCCTCTCTCTCTCTCTCTCTCTCTCTCTCTCTCTCTCTCTCTCTCTATATATATATATATATATATATATATATATATATATATATATATATTTGTTCAGGGAAAAGGCAATTTGCTTCCTAGCATTATGCAACTCAAATAAGCAGGTAGTTAGTGGAGGCACTGCCAAATATGAAACAATGAACAGTAACAAAAGTATGAGATAGATAGATAGATAGATAGATAGATAGATAGATATTCTGAAAGAATTTAGTAGCATTTTATAGAAGAATAAGATCTGAAAGTTCCAAATAACTGATAAATCAGATCTCAGTATAAAGTAGCTAGATGATATTAGTCATATTTGTGCTCAATACTATATATTTTTTAAATCTTCTTACATTTTCTGTCAGATCAATTAATATATATGCATCTAGAATAGCTAAAAATTGCTATAAGTTGCCATTGAATATTATTCAGTAAAATACTTTATTCTATCACAATTTTTCTTTTTACTGAGTCTCATGTTGGAATATTACAATTACATGATTTGTCAACTGCTGATAGGAAGACAATCTTTGTAGTTATAAATTATACATACTTTTTATACCTTTACAAGGGTAAAATATTAAAGTTACATTTTCATAAAAACTTAATAGCCCTACCAGATCTATTAAAATTCACTCAAATATTTGTTTGCTTCACTGCTATTTCTATAAAAAGCAATAATCACACGTCATAGAAATATTGCTACACTAAAATACAGCTTATTCAGCCAATGGTCTAGAAATTATTTGATACGTATACTGCACATTTAATTATATTGCTGTCATAAATATAGAAAATAATTGGCAAATATAATTTGAAAATAAAAAGAACTCATAGTCTAAATAAGTGCAACTGCCTTAATAAACTTTCATAATTTTAATTTAATAACTTACATTTTTTAATTATAAAGAATACTAGTGAAAACCTGTTTCCATGCTGATAATGTAGTTTGGTAGAACACCCTACAGTCCATTCAGTAGTGCAGTGAGTGAAGTTCTGGACCCTGTGAAGTTTGATGCTTCTTAATTTCTAATGGTTCCTTCAAACAAATGATAACATTGTTCAGGTCAGAGTGGAACCTCCCCCAGATAATTCTAATTTTATAATAAATATTTTTGCTAAAGTATGTTTGTAACATATTTATATTTTTTTCTGATTGCTAGGCCTACTTGTGTGGAAATGTTAAAAACTACAACTGAAATAAATAGTGCTTATGCTGATTTTTATGTTTTGATTTATTTAGTGTACAAAAATATGAAAGTGGATGGAATACTAATGTTAAGATCACAATTCCCATACATTTTCCTGATTAAACAGAAAAAAAATCCATGGCATGTATATGCTACATTTTATTTTAGCCATTCATATAAGAATGAGCTTCAACGTTGCTTCCATAACCTGGCTATTATTAATTCAATTAAAAAAACAGGGATATTAATCTATCTCTATAATAAGGTGACATGTAAACATATCATAAGGTGTAGCATAATTATATCATACAGTAATACAATCTCTCTCTCCTCTCTCTCTCTCTCTCTCTCTCTCTCTCTCTCTCTCTCTCTCTCTCTCTCTCTCTCTCTCTCTCATTTTTTGGCTGTACTGGTAAATGAACTCAGGGCCTCACACTTGGGAGGCCCAGTTATGTTATTTTTGAGAGAAAATCATAATTCAACATAGCTGTCAGAATTCTCCCATGTCACATATACAACAGAGGCAAATACCAGCATGTCCAGTGATTTGTCCAAAGGAATCTACTGAATTCATTTGGCCCTCCTTGAACAATGATCCCATAATTTCTGCATGAAACTATTTTCAATTTTCTGAGGATACATGGATGACCAAAATGGTTACACCAATCACATTGCTTACTTTCTCCCACCAAGTCACTAATGGTTTTGTTTTCTTGATTCCAGAAACACTTAAATGGGATCTAAGATCTCAGTATAGTCACAGCCTTCAGTTTTTTTTCTTTCATGCTTTATTTTTATTTTATTTTATTTTTTGCCAGTCTCAGGAGTTGAACTCAGGGCCTGGGCACTGTCCTAAGCTCAAAGACAGTGTGCATGTTGTATGGAAGAATCAAATGCAGGGATTTGTTCATGCTAGGCATGCAGTCTATCACTAGACCATATTTCCTACCCCACCTTTCCTTTTCTGATGGAGAAAAAGGTTGGATATTTTTACATGAATACGTTGTTCATTTACATTTCTTTACTTGATATATGTATACCATTGATTTGCCTGCTTATTGATAAATTGCTTTTCTTGTTACCTCTTTTAAGATTCTGATATATTCTTGGTTTTAATATCCCTATGCATGAATAACTAAAATATTTTGTTCCATTCTCTTGGCTATTTTTCACTCTAGTAATATTTTTTTCATTTTATGTTTGGAATCATTCTTCTTATGCTGAATAATAAACTTCCCCACAGCTAAATATTTTCTCTAAATTCCCACAATTTAGTTAATATATCCAATTAACTTTCATTTCCACTGTTATCATCTGTTTTCATTGGCTATATTTTTATTGTGTTTATCAATTCTTCAGTTTTGTAACTATCATGTGGATTTATATTTGAAGTACAAGATGATAATACATGTATTACTGTCTTTCCTTGGTCATAACTATGACCAATTACTGAATGACGTTGATGGAAATAATATTATGTATTTATTCTGATTTGTGGACTAGGAACTGTACCCAATTTCATGCTACATATTATTATCCAAAGAAACAAAACCATTGCTACTGAAATATTTATCATTTCAATGATTCTAGGAACACTGGTGTCATTATTTCAGCCATGATAATGAATTGTGTGCCTATAGGATGTATGCATGTTCAAGCTGCCTTCAAGATTATCTTAATGTTTAACAAAGTGAGTGTCATAAAACAGAAATAACATGGATAAATGAATTATTCCCCTTAAGAGATCAACTATAGTTTAACCATGAGAACAGAAGAAAAACACAGATATAAATATATTTATAATAGAGTAGATCATGTCAAAAAGAACTTACCTGATCATGTTCTTAAAATTTTACATATTTTTGAAAAACTGAAAATAATATTTATATATTTATATATATATCATCAAACATGAATGAGAACAATTTTAAACTATGGAATGTCATATATATATGGAAATGTTTTGAATTTTTGACAAATAATCTAGAACCTTGAGTGAACCTATCAAATTATCGTTAATTTGTTCTAATTAATACAACAAAATCTAGCTCAATAAAATCTGTATGCAGCAAATCCTGAGGTAGATTAAGTTCAGAGTGATGAAGGGATGCCTGGGAAGGTGGGTATCATCGTCTTTCATTTTACTAATTTAAATTAATTTCATTACTTTTTTCAGATAGCAATAAAAAAGGTTTCAGTTTAACATCTCAATTTTCGTGAATAATGCATCTTGTTCAGAATTCCATTCCATGTCTTTTCTACTCATTTATGTACTCCCTGTCTCTCCTTAGTTTCCCAATTCAATTTGCCTGTGTGTACACTGAGTTTATGGTAGTGTTTGCCAGCTATTTCTCTCTCCACATATCTCTGGTCCCCACTTATTTTTACTTGCCATCCTGCTATTTGAATAAATCAACAAAGATGTGATTACTTAAAGAAAGGAAAAATTTGTTTAGTTGATCAAAAGATCAAGATAAATAACTGAAAAGTGAATAGGATTTTTTAGGACATATGGCATTTGAAAGCTTTCACTTTTCAAAAAATTTTCCCTAAGGGATGAACTATAAATGATCACAGCTGAATCATTACATCCTCCTGACTCAAGTGAAACCTCATACAAGTACAGAAAAGTTCTTTTATTCATATATTTTTATTGTAATTAATAGAAGGGTTACATTACATTCACCAGATAGAAGGTGCATTACTTCACATATATTGATACTCTTTTCATGTCATGGTCCCCATTTCTCTCCTCCCCTCCCCTGCCACTCATAGTGTTTTCCCCTTTTCCCTATCCAATTTCAATAAACAAGCAAGAACAAAACCTAGATACATAAGGCCAAATAGTATGATGCTAAATGAAAGGACCTCCAGGATATAGTACTGTAACAGATCCTCATATTAATGCTTACTTTACATAATATTCAATGTGAACAATGCATTTGGTGAGGAAATATTCCTACTAAGTTTAGAAAAGTGATGTAGCTTTTCATCCATCTCAAAAGCACAAGTGTGACATTATTCTCTAGCTATTGAAACTTTCAAAAATATATTCTAAGATTCTGCACTCTAGGCAGGCTGAATTCTTTTTAGCTAACAATCCAATATCCATATTTGACCATATGTTTTCCTTGTTCAAGACAGTTTAATTTAGCTATTCTTCTGGATTTGAAGCTATGGAATGCACCGTTTATTATTGTAGTTAGGATATTCTATCATCTACAGTAATACTCTCAAAGGACTGAACACAATAGGGCTGTTTTCATTTGTACGTATTTTCTGTAAGAATTAACATTTAATTTTTTTTGGGCTCCCTTGTCAAAGATTAGGTGGCCATAGGTCTGTGGTTTAATATCTGGGTCCTCAGTTCTATTCCATTGGTCTTCAGGCCTGTTCTTGCGCCAGTACCAAGCTGTTTTGAGAATTATAGCTCTGTAATAGAGTCTAAAGCTTGGAATTGAAATTCCTCCTGCGCTGTTCTTTCTGCTAAGAAGTGTTTTTGCTATATGGGGTCTTTTATTTTTCCATATGAAATTTTGAATTGCCTGTTCTATTTCTTTAAAGAATGTCATTGGGATATTGATGGGTATTGCATTGAATTTGTAGATAGCCCTTGGCAAGATTGTCATTTTCACAATGTTGATTCTTCCAATCCAGGAGCATGGGAGGTTTTTCCATTTCCTTAGTTCTGCTTTAATTTCCTTTTATAGGGTTTTAAAGTTTTCATCAAAAAGTTCATTTACATTCTTAGTTAAGCTAATTCCTAGGTACTTTATTTTCTTTGAGGCTATTGTGAAAGGAGTTGCTTTCCTGATTATTGCCTCATTCCTCTCACTGTTGGCCTAAAGGAAGGCAGTTGATTTTTGAGGGTTAATTTTATAGCCTGCTACTCTGCCAAAGTTTTGAATCAGCTCAAGGAGCTTGGGAGTAGAGTCTATAGGGTTCTTTAAATACAGAATCATGTCATCTGCAAAGAGGGATAGTTTTACTTCCTCTTTCCCTACTTGGATCCCCTTTATGCTTGCTTCTTGCCTTATTGCACTGGCTAGGAATTCTAGTACTACGTTAAAGAGTAGTGGAGAGAGTGGGCATCAGGAAGGAGTTCCTGATTTTAGAGGGAATGGCTTTAGATTTTCAACATTAAGTGTAATACTAGCAGTGGGTTTCTCATACACAGCCTTTATTACATTGAGGAATGTTCCATGGATTCCTAGTTTCTCCAGAGCTTTTAACATAAAGGGGTGTTGGATCTTGTCAAATGCCTTTTCCACGTCTATTGAGACAATCATGTTATTTTTGTCCTTGCTTCTGTTGATGTGTTGAATTATATTAATTGATTTGCGTGTGATGAACCAGCTTTGCCTCCCTGTAATGAATCCTGTCTGCATTTTAATGCAGTCCCACTTCTCCAGACTTTCTCTGATTTGTTGTGTTTCTTGGTCCTTATAAATAAAGTTTTGACCTGCGTGGAGAAGACCTAGGGTATCTCCTATTCCTTTTTGAAATTTTTTCAATGTATATACTTTTACCTTGAGGTCTTTGATCCATTTGAAATTAATCCTGGTGAAGGGTGACATAGAAGGATCTAACTTTAGTTTTCTGCAGGTGCTTAACCAGTTCTACCAGCACAAGTTGTAGAAGAGGCTACATGAATCTGACTGCAGAAAAGTATCATAATAAAGAAGAATTAGGGCTACCAATAACTTAAGATGGAAATTTTAGCTAAAACTCTAACTGCTGACATTGGAGAAAAGTTACGGCTGTTCATACTATGGGTCCTCATGTTATAGAAAAAAATTATTACAGTTTCTGAAAATATCTGCTTTATGTATTGAATGCAATGTAATGTTACAATTAGTTTTGCTATAAATAATGAATTACTTTGGACATTAGAATTAGCCAAAAAATAAAGCATCCTATGGGATGAAGTTTGTAGAATATTTGTCCTTAAAACTAATTAAATTTTCTACAAAATCATAAGAAAATAATAGATGTATTCTATATAATGTACCCTTATATTTAAGGGTGTATAATACAAAATATTCTAATATTCTGCATGGAGAGAAATATATAGACACTGAATGAGTTGCCACTGAGTAATGGTGAAATGTGAAATTTCAACATAATATCACATATACAAAGTTCAGAGATAATATTTATTTTATGCCTGTGATGCATGTCTTCAAATGGTCAGGTGGATTTTAAAGTGAGAAATGTATTGAAGATTCAGTTATGTTTTCCCTGTTTATTTATGACTCAATATCTGATTATATAAGTTGGGAGAAAACATAATTTTAAGTTCATTCTGTCATGGGCATAATAATTTTCTCATATGGTATATTAGAGTAGGTGTCTGTAATCATATTAAAGTCTATTTATCCCTGTACAAGAGTCATATTAAATTGCTGATCTGATATATTTACATTGTGGCCAGGTAATTAGAATACCCTTAGTCAGGGATAATAGGTAGGGAGGAAAGAACATAAACGACCTATTATCTGTTTTTAAGCATCTATTGAATCTACTCCTGGAACATTAATTACAAGGATCACTTAATTTGCACAGGTTCTCATCATTCAAGAGTTTTGTGAGCAGAAATAGATTATTTGTAACTATCAAATCTTTAAAGCTAACTTGGAATTTTTTGCAACAGCTCAAATAATATAGAATGTCTTTCAAACAGGACTATCAGTTTTACATAGTGAATTTGTATGCATATATTCAAAATAACTTTAAACTAAATATGAATATACATGAAGAGGTACAGGGAAACAAATAGGTGTTCTCTGGAATTATAATACATAAAATTATTGTTCAAACAATGGCTCCAATTAAAAAGTTGATATCAAATAACACTTATTTACTCTTCCATTGTATGCATTAATAATGATAAGCTATATTGATTCTTTTTTCCTGGCCCCAAAGCAAGGTACTGCTGTTGGATATGGACATACATTAGGATACTTGAGTGACACATGGGTCTGTCTAACATATCAAGTAAGCATCACATTTGCTCCCATTTTTGTGATGTATGGACTATCAGTATCCTTTTTTTTTTGCCAGTCCTGGGCTGGAGCTCAGGGCCTGAGCACTGTCCTTGGACTTTCTCAAGGCTAGAGCTCTACCACGTGGACCTCAGCACCACTTCCAGCTTTTTTTCTATGTATGTGGCACCAAGGAATCGTATCCGGGTCTTCATGCATGCTAGGCAGGCACTCTACCAGTAGGCCAAAATCCCGGCCCCCTCAGTATCCTTTTTGAATCCCATTGTATTTTAAATGAAAAAAATAAGACATGGAACTCAGATTTGTATAGCAAGAATTTTTGTTGTCCATATTCACGTATCTCATTTAATAGAAATTAGGCTCATGGAAATTGTTGGAACATGTATTTCGAGAAGGGAAAAATGCCTAGATAAAAGATTCAACTATCATCACGTATGTGAAGAAATATACACCTGAATGTTACAGAATAAATCAGGGAAAGATAGAGATGAAGCCAGAGAAATGAGGGGTCAGATAATGAACTGTTTTAGTGAAACTGGACTATCTCCAAGAAATTTAAATTGAGAGATGAAGAGAAAGAAATTTATCATACAAGCTCAGCCTACTTTAGTGTAATAAGAGACTTGAATGTGAAAGGTTTAGAAGAGGTCCATTATAAAGGAAGTCTATCAGAATAATGTGAGGAGTTGAGAGGCATTGAGGGCCTCATCAGTGAAAATGACTCTGGAGTGGGCTGAAGTGACTAGTTTAAAAAAGAAGAAAAAAATCTAGGAAATATATAGTTACTTGAAAACAGTGAATACTTGAAAAGATGAAGGAAATTGAAATCTGATTGATAGTAGAATATTAGTGAGTACAACAAAAAATTAGTTTATGTAGAAAAACAGGTTTAAAGAGAGTCTTCTCTGAAGAACAAACAAAAATGGCCTATAGACACATGAAGAAATGCTCAACATCTCTGGTCATAAAAGAAATGCAAATCAAAACAAATCTAAGATTCCACCTCACTCCAGTTAGAATGGCCAGGATCAGGGAAACGAATAATAACAGATGCTGGAGGGGATGTGGCCAGGAGGGATCACTACTACACTGTTGGTGGGAGTGCAAACTCGTTCAACCACTATGGAAAGCAATATGGCAGTGCCTCAAAAGACTAAACACAGAACTCCCCTATGACACAGCAATTCCACTACTTGGCATTTACCCAACCATCCAGAAACAAGGACATACTAAATCCACTAGCACAACAATGTTCATTGCAGCACTATTCACCATAGCAAAGATGTGGAACCAACCTAGATGTCCCTCAGTTGATGAGTGGATCAACAAGTTGTGGTATTTGTACACAATGGAATTCTATGCTGCTGTCAGAAATAATGACATTGCCCCATTTGTTAGGAAATGGAAAGACTTAGAAAAAATCATATTAAGTGAAGTAAGCCAGACTCAAGGGAACTTAGGCTCAATGGTTTCCCTCATTTGTCATAATCAGTAGAAACCTTGGGCTCTACTAGCAGAGATCTGCAATAGAGCAAAATCTTGATACATAAGGCCATATAGTATGAAGCTAATTGAAAGGACCTCCAGGATATTGAAACAAAAGCCATATAATGAATGATTGTTGTCCTTAATGTACTATGTTGTCTCTCATCTCCTTTGCTGTCCCTTGGTTATCTCATATTGTTATAGTATCTCACTTTGTTATCTGATATATTGAATTTATTTGTATTTGGTTATTTGAAATTTGATAGGGAAGGGGGGAAAACCAAGATGGGTGAGGGGTTTGGGGGGGGAGGGAAATGGGTACCAAGACATGTGAAAGGGTATCAATGTATGTGAATTAATGCACCTTCTATCTGGCAAATATCATGTAACCCTTTTACTAATTACAATAAAAAATAAAAAATAAAAAAAAATAAAAACAGGTTTAAGTATATCATCTTTGAAGCAACTTTGTAAAACAGATATCAATTGGTGGTGAAGATGAGCCTTTCAGTATTAGCAGAGAATGCAAATATATATCTCATCAAGATACGGATTAAAATTGGGATTTGGGAGTAAATGAAATCACTCATATTTGTGTGAAAATGGGAGAAAAGAAAATCTCATAACCATGTGCATAGGACTGTCTCTCAGGAGAAACTGTGAGATGTCATTGCAGTTGAAGATTAAGTGCATATTGTTGTCAATTGTCACATCAGAGAAGGAAGTTTGGAACATTATATTTTTTTCATATATTTTTATTGTAATTAATAGAAGGGTTACATTATATTCACCAGATAGAAGGTGCGTTACTTCACATACATTGATGCCCTTTCAAATGTCTTGGTCCCCATTTTCCTCCCCCCCACCCCTACCCCTCATCTTATTTTCCCCCCTTCCCTATCCAATTTCAAATATCCAACATATCAGATTACAAAGTGAGATACTGTAACAATGTGAGATAACCAAGGGACAGCAAAAGTGATGAGAGATAACATAGTACATTAAGGACAACAATAATCATTCATTATATGGCTTTTGTTTCCATATCCTAGAGATCCTTTCATTTAGCGTCATACTATATAGGTTTGCTCTATTGCAAATCTCTGTTAGGAGAGCCCAAGGTTTCTACTGATTATTACAAATGAGGGAAACCATTGAGCCTAAGTTCCTTTGAGTCTGTCTCACTTCACTTAATATGATTTTTTTCTAAGTCTTTCCATTTCCTAACAAATGGGGCGATGTCGTTCTTTCTGACAGCAGCATAGAATTCCATTGTGTACAAATACCACATATTGTTGATCCACTCATCAACTGAGGGACATCTAGGTTGGTTCCATATCTTTGCTATGGTAAATAGTGCTGCAATGAACATTGTGCTAGTGGATTTAGTAGGTTCTTGTTTCTGGATGATTGGGTAAATGCCAAGTAGTGGAATTGCTGGGTCATAGGGGAGCTCTTTGTTTAGTCTTTTGAGGAACTGCCATACTGCTTTCCATAGTGGTTGAATGAGTTTGCACTCCCACCAACTGTGTATTAGTGATCCCTCCTAGCAACATCCCCTCCAGCAGCTGTTGTTATTAGATTTTTTGATCCTGGCCATTCTAACTGTAAAGTAATCACAATACCTTGAGACTGTGCATAGATCAATAGTAGGGAGTAATAGCTGGAGAGAATGGAGTTGGCTAGAGAGCAAAGGTTATCTAATGGGTTCTGAATTAGAAATAGCAATAAGAACTGCTGGCATGCTATTGTACAGGGGGATGAATACTGATAATGCTAACATTCGGCACATTTTAAGAGTTTAGAGTAAAGAACTTAAAAAATTACTGCCACACAAAAATGTGCTCTTCAGCTCAAGGCTACCACCCTACCCTTGAGCCAAGCCCCACTTCTCATTTTTTAGGGGTTTGGAGATAAGAATCTCAAAACCTGTTGTGCCCAAGCTAGCTTTGAATCTTGATCCTCATATCGCAGCTTCCTGAGTAGCCAGGATAGCTAGGATTAGAGGTGTGAGCTACTAGCACAGGGCTAAAAAATAAAAGAAAGAAGTGTATCATAATAATGTTAAAATCCATATTTTGTTTTACTAATGCAGAGTTACCAATAATACAACCTAGCAGTGGAGAGATAAGAGAACTTATATTATGATGTAGAAAGCTAAAACTTTTGAGATCAAGGTATAATCCAACCCCACATGGCATCCTCTCCACACCTCTGCCTCTCCTTTGTGTTCCTGTTTTTTTTTTCTTCTTCATTTAATATCCAGTTTAAATGAAAATTATTTCAACTTCAACTTATGATTCTTACTTGCAACTGTATTTCACACAGTATTCAAGAATCTCATTTTGCTCTGTATGAGTTAGGAAAACATGGAGATAGAAAGATATAACCCTGCTACTTAAAATCAGTGGAGCTAATGATAATAAATTTACTGTCTCTCCTTTTTGTATAGTAGCTAATGTCATTAAACTTATATTTTTAAAATATGTTATTATCTATAAGTACTTGTACAAAGGAGTTGCCATTCACTAAAGCAGAATGAATACCGGGCACCTTGACCAATGTGACCTATTGCAATATTCTCATACACCATTTTCAACTCACCCCTGACCATACTTATCTTCATTTTAGGGTATATTGAGTTTTAGGGTTTGTATTGAATTTGCAAATTAACAAAGTAGTTTAATGTACTTAACATCCTTCCTATATAAGACTAAAAGATTAAGTAAATTGGCTTTTTAAGTAAATTAGCTCATGGATTATTGTTTCTTAAAATTTTGTATGAGATATGATACAATTAAGTGTAATAACCAAATGTTTACTACAATTTCACAAGAAAAAACACTTGGAAAATAATTATTTTAAGGATGCAGATCTTTGAGAAAAGCTACAATTATTTAATTTGGAATTTCCATAGGAGGTACAAGAGTTTGAATATTTCACCAGCTTTATTTCATACTGAGAAACTGTCTTTTTTCCCATAGAATATCATCAGACTGGTTGTGTTTTTTCAACTGTCAAAAGAAATGTAGAAAAAGATAATATTTTCAGACAGCAGTTTCTAGAATTACCTGAATTTGTAAAGAAAATTATCAAAATAGAAAATTACCTTACAATGTAGTTAATAAGACAGCCCGAGTATTTGGGCAATACTGCCACATTTCCAACAACTTTACGAATATTATTTTATGGATTGATAAGAAAGAATTCAAGATTTTAAAGTTGAATTACATGTAAAGTGGGAGGTTTGGTTATAAAAATCTTAACATGCTTTCTAGTCAGCATCTGAAAAAATACAGGTGGATCTGTTCTTTTTTTCCCTTTCGTTCTTTCTTTTTGCCAGTCCTGGGCTTGAGCTCAGGGCCTGAGGACTGTTCTTGGATTTTTCTCAAGGCTAGAACTCTACCACTTGAACCTCAGCACCACTTCTGGCTTTTTCTAAGTATGTGGTACGAAGCAATCGAACCCGGGTCTTCGTGCATGCTGGGCAAGCACTCTACCACCAGGCCAAACTCCCGGCCCTTTCTTTCTTTCTTTCTTTCTTTCTTTCTTTCTTTCTTTCTTTCTTTCTTTCTTTCTTTCTTTCTTTCTTTCTTTCTTCCTTCCTTCCTTCCTTCCTTCCTTCCTTCCTTCCTTCCTTTCTTCTTCTTCTTTTTTTTTTCTTTTTTTTGGCTGATCTTGCAGCCTGAACTCAGGGACTGGGTGCTGTCCATGAGCCTCTACTTTCTCAAAGCTAGCATTCTACAATTTGAGCTTCAGAATCACTTCCGGCTTATTTATGAGTAGTTTAGTGGAAATAAGAGTCTCCGGGACTTTCCTGGTTGGGCTGGATTTGATATGAGATCCTCAGATTTCGGACTCCTAAACCACCAGGATTAAAGTGGAGAGCCAATAACACCAATAGCACCTCCCCCGTCTCCCTTTCTTTCTTCCTTTTTAGAAGAACTTATTTTACTTTGAGGTGATATATACACGGGTTAGAGTTATATTCATCACATAGTGGATACATTACTTCTTGGACATTGTTACCCCTTTCCCTGTTTTCTCCCATGTTTCCTCCCCACATGCCTTTTCCCTTACCTTGTCTTTTTTCAGATAAAGAAATACATTGATATACAATATACCATATATCACATTCAGATGCAGTACAACATGGGATAAACCAGAAGGAGAAAAAAAAGAGAAAAGAAATAACTTCACATAGTACATTAAGAACAAGAAACCAGCATATGTTTCCATATCCTGGATTTCATTTCACTTAGCCTCATCCTATAATTCCATAATGGACATAGCTTTTAAGTTATTGTGATCCTCTTGTAGGTGAATCCTAGACTTAAACTAATTTTGCTTTCTAGAACAAGAAAAACAACAATAAACGTTTCCCTAAAATTTTACTGTTATGCATCCAACAAAGATACACACACACACACACACACACACACACACACACACATATATATATATATATATATGGAAAATTCTTATTAACTAGAATGAAAAGAATGGTCACTGTACCATGAAATTCTAGGGATAACTAAATTCACTTTTTGCAGCAAATTGAAGGACAGGTCATCTTACTGCAATAAATCCTTGAAAACTATATGGCATTTCATATGAGCAAATCCCATTGTAACTCTGCAGTTTCTTTGCTTGGAAAAAATTCCATCTGAGAATGTTAGAAAATATGCATTTTTTAAAGTAATTTGGTCATTTGCTACTTATCTTTTGCCTAACTTTCTCATTCAGATGTTTGATGTATTTAGTAAAACTCATAGAACATCACGTATAATGTTTAGAGATTTATTTTTCATTTCATTGTTGATTAGTGAATTGAATCTGAACAAAGTACAATCTATCAATATATCCATACATAGAATTTATAGTTTGGGAATTGTTAAGTGTTCTCTCAGCTGTGGAAAAAGTATTCCAGATGTCAGTTTAATCTGCTGAGTTGGCATTGTAGAGAAAGTTATACTAATGTTGGTCTGGAAATGTTAATTATTTTTGCATTTGTACAGAGTAAATATATTGATTATGTAAGATCTAATATACTTGTGCTTGACTGTAAAAATGAATAAATTAAAGAAAAAAGCAGATTTTCCATTCTGGTCTCATTCTAATGCTAGGTATGAATGTCACATGTGATAATAAGCACAAGATATAAATAATTGAGCAAAATACTATTCAAACATAACATTTTATGGCAAAAGCTTTGGAATAATTAGCCATGCAAACCAACAAAAGATATCATATTAAGAAATTCATGACAAAGTTTGCCTTACAATGGCAGAATCAAATGGAATTTCTAAGGCAATGTTATGATGGAAGCAAATAATTTCTTTGGTAATATAACCACATGATTTGACATGACCAAGGAAAAATACATATGCTTAAGCTTTTGATTATTCCTTTTTCTATAGCTCTTGCTAATAATATTTTACTAGTTTTTATTAACATTAGGCACTAAATGTTTCCTTTCCTTCACTTATTTTATAAAAATGTTAATGATTTATGGGTCTACACTTTTAAAAACTGCTCGTTGGTTTCCTAAGTTAGATATACTGAGAAATTTAATCTAAATTAAGATTTATTTTGTATTTATATTTCATACATGACAAATTACATAAATGTGTGTATATAGTATTGAAGAATAGAATTTCCTTGGAGAGAAAGAAAGTTAAATACTGAATATCTTTTATCACTAATTGGTAATCATAAAACTTATTTTCTTAGAATCAACGAAACAGGGAGTTGGTTCTTCGAAAAAAATTAACAAAATTGACAGGCCCATAGCTAATCTTTAAAAAAAAAAGCGTGCACATCCCCCCAAAAAACAAAAAACAAATTCACAGATGAGAATGGTAGTATCAGGAAAGAAATTTCCAAGATCCAGAGCATCATGAGGAAATACCTTTCAAACCTGTATGTCAACAAATTTGAGAATCTAGAAAAAGCAGATGAATTTCTATCCAATATTAATATAACCACACTGAACCAGGAAGACCTAATCCAAATAAACATACCTATTTCAAGCACTGAATTAGACCTGGCAATAAGAGAACATCCATCCAGGAAAAGCACAGGGACAGATAGAGAATTCTATAATGTCTTCAAAGTAGAGATTCCACCAAAACTATTCAAGCTCTTCAACGAAATGAAAATGAACTCTTTGCCAAACTCATTCTATGAAGCCAACATAACCATCATTCCAAAACCAGACAGAGACTCATCAAAAAAGAGAACTATAGGCCTATTTCTGTAATGAATATTGATGCAAAACTTCTCAACAAAATATTGGCCAATCACCTGCAGCAACTCATCAAAAAATTATAAACTATGATCAAATAGGATTCATCACAGGGATGCAAAGCTGGTTCAACATATGCAAGTCAATTAAAATAATTCAACACATCAACAGGAGCAAAGACAAGAATAACATGATTGTCTCAATAAATGCAAAAAAGGCTTTTGACAAGATTCAACACCTCTAAATGCTAAAAGCTCTGGAGAAACTAGGAATCCATGGAACATTCCTCAGTATAATAAAGGTTGTGTACGGCAAACCCCCAGCTAGTATTATACTTAATGGCGAAAAGCTAAAGCCATTTCCTCTAAACTCAGGAATGAGACAAGGATGCCCATTCTTGCCACTCCTCTTTAATGTAGTATTAATATTCCTTGCCAGAGCATTAAGGCAAGAAACAAGCATAAAGGGGATCCAAATAGGGAAAGAGGAAGTGAAATTTTCCCTCTTTGCACATGACATGATTCTGTATATAAGAACCCTATAAACTCCACTCCCAAGCTCCTTGAGCTGATTCAAAACTTTGGCAAGGTAGCAGGGTATTAAATTAACCCACAAAAATCAACTGCCTTTCTTTTTTTTCATATATTTTTTATTGTAATTGATAGAAGGGTTACATGATATTTGCCAGATAGAAGGTGCATTAATTCATATACATTGATACCCTTTCACATGTCTTGATGGGGATCTACTGCCTTTCTATATGCCAACAATGAAAAGAAAGAGGCACCACTCAGGAGAGCAACTGCTTTTGCAATAGCTCAAAAATAATACATTATGAAGGAATTAAGAATGTAATGGATCTTTTTGATGAAAGCTTTAAAACCCTGAAAAACGACATTAAAGCAGAAGTTACAAAATGGAAAAAAAAACTCCCATGCTCCTGGATTGGAAGAATTAACATTGTGAAAATGGCAATCTTGTGAAGAGCTATCTACAAATTCATTGCAATACCCATCAATATCCCAATGTAATTCTTTAAAGAAATAGAAGAGGCAATCCAAAATTTTATATGGAATAGTAAAAGAACCCATATAGCACAAACAATTCCTAGCAGAAAAAAACTGCACAGGAGGAATTTCAATACCAAACTTTAGACTCTATTACAGAGCTATAATAATCAAAACAGCTTGGTACTGGCAAAAGAACAGGCCTAAAGAACAACGGAATAGAACTGAGGACACAGATATTTACCCACAAACCTATGGCCACCTAATCTTTGATAAGGGGGCCAAAAAATAGAATGGAAGAAAGACATCCTCTTCAACAAGTGGAGCTTGCAAAACTGGTTAAGCAACTCCAGAAAATTAAATTGGATCCTTCTTTATCACCCTGTACCAGGATTAACTTCAAATAAACCAAAAACCTCAAGGTAAAAGCAGATACACTGAAAACTTTACAAGAAAGAATAGGAGATACACTAGGCCTCCTTGAAACAGGCTGGAACTTTCTTAATAAGGACCAAGAAACACACAAATCAGAGAAAGGCTGGAGAAGTGGGATTGTATTAAACTTTAGAGCTTCTGTATGTCAAAGGACATAGCTAGTAACTAGAAAGCCTACAGAGTGGGAGAAGATCTTCGTCAACCATACAACAGACAAAGGCCTCATATCTAAAATGTATCAACAGCTCAAAAAATTGAATCACTCCAAAACTAATTTCTAAAGAAACAACCATCCCATTAAAAGATGGGCCAAAGACTTAAAGAGAGTCTTCTCTGAAGAAGAAATTAGAATGGCCTATAGACACTTGAAGAGACTAGACATCTCTTGTCATAAAAGAATTGCAAATCAAAACAACTTTAAGATTCCTCCTTACAACAGTTAGAATGGCCAAAATCAAGAAAACTAATAACAACAGATGCTGGAAGAGATGTGGCCAGGAGGGATCCCTACTACACTGTTGGTGGGAGTGCAAACTCGTCCAACCACTATGGAAAGTTCCTCAAAAGACTAAACATAGAGCTCCCCTATGACCCAGCAATTCCACTACTTGGCATTTACCCAACTGTCCAGAAACAATGATATACTAACTCCACCAGCACAATGATGTTCATTGCAGCACTATTTACCATAACAAAGATATGGAACCAACCCAAATGTCCCTCAGTTGACAAGTGGATCAACAAAATGTGGTATTTATACACAATGGAATTCTATGCTGCTGTCAGAAAGAACAGCATGGCCCTATTTGTAAGGAAATGAAAAGACTTAGGAAAAACCATATTAAGTGAAGTCAGCCAGACTCAAAGGAACATAGGCTAATGCTTTCTCTCATTTGTCATAATCAGTAGAAACCTTGGGTTCTCCAGCAGAGATTTACAATAGAACAAAACCTAGATACATAAGGCCATATTGTATGAAGGTAAATGAAAGAACCTCCAGGATATAGAAACAAAAGCCATATAATGAGCAATTGTTGTCCTTAATGTACTTTGTTATCTCTCATTTCCTTTGCTGTCTGTTAGTTTTCTCACATTTTTACAATATTTTACCTTATAATCTGATATATATTTGTGTATTTGGTTATTTCAAATTGGATAGGCAAGGAGGGAAAAAAGATGAGGGGTGGGGTGGGGGAGGGAAATGAGTGCCAAGACATAGGAAAGGGTATGAATGTTTGTGAAGTAATGCACCTTCTATCTGGTGAATATAATGTAACCCTTCTTTTATTTACAATAAAAATACATGAAAAAACTTATTTTCTTAATCTATAACTACAAATTCTTAATGCTTGCTAATGTTTGAGATGTAATTCTGTTTTCTGTCTCTTGAATCTACAAATAATATATAAGAAGAAATTAATTTCTGATGCAAATAATGGGTTCAGGATTTCAATAGTATTTTTCATGCTTAGTCAAAGCCATACACAATGGAGTATGCCTATTACCTGCACAACCATGGTCACTGCAGCACAATTTACTATTGCAAGTTTTCTGTTCCAATCAATTCAACATGTTCACTCTTTACACACTTTGTATTAAAAAAATTGTATTTGTACCATCCTGGCCTCATATTGTCACGTTACCATTTGGCCAGAAAGTAAATTTTTCTGTATAGTTTTGTTGTTTATATTTATGTTATTGAGGTTTGAACTTGACTTCATGATTGCTTAGGCAAGTAATCTTTCAGCTGAGACACATCTCCTGCCCCTGTTTTCTCCTGTTTAATTTGAGTTGTTCTACCAATTTGATACTATAATACATGCTGGGTTCTGTATTATTATGCATGTAGAGCAATCACATATGATATCCTGGTCATGTTACTCTTGGAATAGAACTTACTAAAGTTCATAGGGAAAATCAAGCAAACAAAACAGATAACACTTTTCTACCTGCCACGGTTCCTCTTGGTTACGTACTATTACATATCTATATCCATCTCTTTCTGTGTGTCTCTCTCTTTATGCATACATACATACATACCTATACATCTCATTATGTATCATGAACTACAAAATGAATTGGCATTCTCCAAAATTCAGTGGTCATTATAATCCACCTATTGCAGTTTTTCTCTCATGTCTAGAGTAATGGTTATGAGCCTCCATAGGCTGGCTTTTATTTGGAAGGATTCTCTGAAAATTTTTCTGCCTGGGCTGACTTCCAGTTTTGATCTTCATAATCTCCATGTTCTGAGTAGTTAGGATTATAGATTTGGTTCATTTTCACTCTTATTTTTAAATTTACCATTAAATCTGCATTCATGTCTAAGTTGATTCAGATGTTTACATTTTGGGTTTGAATCATGTAATGAATGAGAGCTGAAAATAAATGTCAACTGTGGCACATTTTATTTTTATAGTAAAGATACATGTAGTGATTCCATCACACATGCTGATCTTATTATGTGAAACCCTTCACATGAATATAGCTTAATTTCAGTATCTCAGTGATTAGTCATGATTTCTCAGAAGGGATGCTCTCTCCTTACCCTGTCTCCCCCTCCCTCCCTCCCTCTCCCTTCTCCGTCTTTGTCTCTCCCTGCTGCTTTCTGTCTGTCTGTCTGTCTCTCTCTCTCTCTCTGTCTCTCTCTGTCTATCTCTCTCTGTCTCTGTCTCTCTGTCTCTGCCCCCCCCTCTTTCTCTCTCTCTCTCCTGATTCCATAATCCCATTTGAAACTTTGAGAGCTCCTCATTTTAAGTAAGGTCTCAGTTAACAATTTATAATTACTACCCAATATGTGATTATCAAAGTATGGATTTTTGTCTGCTTTCTACACAACTTTCTAAAAATTAGAAGGTTTAGAGGTGAAGTGTTCCTCCCAGGCTTGCTTCCATAATTCCCAGGCCAAAAAAATCTGCCAAAATTAAAAACAATGATGGTTATATTTTTACTATATTTGGGGATCATTTATTGTTCAGGTAATGACAAGTTAAGCAC